>NC_133503.1:175394166-175698472 GCF_049354715.1 Callithrix jacchus | reverse complement strand
TTTTTGTTATATAAAAAAATTATCATGGCTAAATTTAGGCAAAATTTTAACCACATTCAGTTGATTTATCTTTACCATTCTTCTACATATATATACATACAAATATACATGTTTGCCTATTTGCTTCTGTTTATTATATGTGAGTGCAT
Source organism: Callithrix jacchus (assembly GCF_049354715.1). NCBI lineage: Eukaryota > Metazoa > Chordata > Mammalia > Primates > Cebidae > Callithrix > Callithrix jacchus. Next base: position 175,698,323 of record NC_133503.1, on the reverse strand, counting down.
ATTTATATACATGTCTCTATAAATGTAAGCATATACACATATATGCATGTGCATATATGTATACCTATATATGTAAAGATTCACATTAGCTAGAAGTATATTCCACATTTACTGTCCCTACACTTTTTCTAAGTGTGTATTACTCTGAGGTTACCTTACTTTGGCTCTAAGTAAAGTGCAACTTGTTGAAAATAAATATATTTGCTTTAAACATTAATTTTTTATGTTTACATGTCTTTTTAGATATACTTGTATTTTTATAATCAAAAGTAGTTAATGTCAATATAATCCTAGTAGTAACAACCATGTATAAGGCCCGTATCTTGGTTTCTAATGCTTTCCTCCATAAAACAAACCAGGGCTATTCAGAGAAATGACTAATTCTAGGGCTAGGACAGAAAATTTGCAAGATGAGCATAGAGCATTCTACAGTGTCACAAAGTAAAAAATCGAAAGCACACACACACACACACACACACACACAGAGATAACAGAATAGAAAAGCAAAGCAAGATTAAAATTTCCACAATTTGTATAACAAAATAAATAACATTATATTAGAATATAAGTAGAATAAGATTAGTACCAGATTTTCTTTGTACATCTCATAAAATTCCTCTGTTAATCTATCTGGTCCTGGGCCTTTTGGTTTTTGTTGTTGAAACATTTTTTCTTTTATTACTGCTTTAATTTTTTATTGGTTTGTTTAGGGTTTCTATTTCTTCCTGGTTTGATGTTAGTAGGTCATATGTTTCCAGGAATTTATCCATTTCTTCTAGTTTTTCTAGTTTCTGCACGTAGAGATGCTCTTAGTAGTCTCAGATTATTTTCTGGGTATCAGTTTATTTGGTTCTACTCTGACCTTTGTTATTTCGTTGTTGTTTTTCTGCTAGACTTTCTATTTCATTGAGGTGAATCAGTGGGGAAAGTATATTCCATTTAATAAATGGTCCTGAGACAATTTTCCATATGCAGAAGAATAACACTGAACCCATATTTTATACCATATATAAAAATTAACTGAATTAAAGTCATAAATGTAGGACCTGAAACTATAGAAATTAGAAGAAAGCCTAGAAAAATTTCTTCAGGATATTCTAAAACTTTTGTTAAAAACCTAGGCAAAAAAAAAAAATTATAAATAAGACCTTAACAATTTAGAAAAATGAATTTTAATTAAACTAAAAAGCTGCTGCATAGCCAAAATAACAACCAATAGAGTAAATAGACAATTTACAGAATAGGAGAAAATAAGCCCAAATTATGCTTCTGACACACAACTACTATCCAGAATCCACAAAAAACTTAAACAACTCAATGAGGAAAAAAAGTGAGGATTTAAAAATTAAATATTGGGGATAATGTTCACTATTCAGATGATGAGTAAACTAGAAGCCAAAACCCTAGTATTATATACTATATCCATGTAACAAAACTGCACTTATACCCCCTAAATCTATGCAATGAAAAAAATAAGTAAAAATTACATATTTCTAAATCCAGGTTGGTTAAAAAATATTAAATAAATAAATAAATGAAGAAATGGCTAATTTTCCATATAGAATAATTTAAAATTATTTCTGGAAATATGCTTCCCTTAGGGAGATGCAGCATAATTTCTGAATCCTTCAATAAGAGTGTTCATAGTGATTTGCTTTGAAGAAGTACTGTAACAAAATGAAGAAAACATAGAGTAAGTTTGTGGCAGGCCAGGTCTCTCTAACGCAGGCCTCCATTACAACTGTTCAGCACTAACTGAGTAGCCAGGTTAAACATTAAAAGCTGATTGAGGCCAGGTGTGGTGGCTCATGCCTGTAATACCAGCACTTGGGGAGGCTGAGGCAGGCAGATCACAGGTGTTAGAGACCAGCCTGGCCAGCATGGTGAAACCCCATCTTTACAAAAATTAGCCAGGCATGATGGCAGGTGCCTGTAATCCCAGCTACTCAGGAGGCTGAGGCAGGAGAATTGCATGAACCTGAGAGGTGGAGGTTGCAGTGAGCTGAGATCGCAACATTGTACTCCAGTATGGGAGACTGAGCAAGACTCCATCTCAAAAAAAAAAAAAAAAAAAAAAAAAAAAAACCAGAAAAACATGACTGAGCCAGTGCACTTAAACAAAAACTGGAATGTAACAAAGAGCCAACCAAGAGTTTTGCCTAGGCTTTTCCTGGGCCCTGAAACATGACAAGATAATGAAGAAATTCTTAACAGGGCCCTTTTAGGATTAAACGAGTTTTATTGGAGGTCTGAAGAAACTCCCCAGGCCTCCACAAACAAGTTTATTGTGGTCTAAAGAAACTCCCCAAACCTGTATGATTTAGCAATGAGACAAGATAAGGGTAATCACCCCTGCACCTATCCATTTAGAATAAGTAAACTTACTAAGGCTCCAGAAGATCTGCAGGACTCAGACCTTAGATATACATTAAAAGAAGTTAATCACTATTATCTTTATCCATATAACCTAGAATGTATATAAGCTCTGGAAAATTTTGTAATTTTGAATTGGTCTGGTGATAATTTCCAGGACTTCCCCCTGTAACCAGTTACAGAAATAAAAACTCTCTTTCTCCACAGTTCATCTGCATCTCATTTTTGCACCACAAGAAATAGGAGCTGGACCCTCAGTTTGGCCCAGGAACAACCTGAGCTGAGGTGACATGGCAATATTAACATAATCATATGTCATATTGATGGTACATATGCATGATACAATGTGATGAGACTGGCAATTTACCTCTGTGATCTTTGTAGGATTTATTGCCGAGGTAAAATAAGGAAACTGAGGCAGGTATAAAAAAAGTGAGAAGCCAATTTATTCAGCTCACGGGCAACCTTCAGTGGTCCAAGAGGGGCCAGAGAAGTCACACCCGGCTGTTCAGGGCATGGGGTTTTATGGGGAGTGCAGGCAATTGATTGGTTATTGGGGAGACAAAGAGACAAAGGCATTTCTATTGGCTGTTGAGGAGTAGGAAGTACATGGAGTTAAAGTAGGAAGTACATGAAACTAGCTGCCATTGGTAGGTGGGCAGGATTTTGGGTAAGTGGGCTTTGATTGACTACTGGGGAAACAAAGAGAAGGCATTTCTATTGGCTGTTGAGGAGTAGGAAGTACATGGAGTTAAAGTAGGAAGTACATGAGACTAGCTGCCATTGATAGGCGGGACCTTGGGTAAGTGGGCCTTGATTGACTACTGGGGAAACAAAGAGAAGGCATTGCTATTGGCTGTTGAGGAGCAGGAAGTACATGGAGTTAAAGCAGGAAGTACATGAAACTAGCTGCCATCGGTAGGCAGGCAGGACCTTGGGTACGTGGGCCTGCCGGGTCTGTACAGGGCAGGCTGTTGCTGGGCAGGGAATGGTGGGGCTTCTTTAAAAAAAAATTTCTCTTCAGGGTTTTTTAACAGAGGGCTGGAGGTTGGATGCATAATTTAGTGCTGATTGTGGTCTTGGGCATGGTATGCAAAGGCGGGTGCCGGGAAGCTTTATGGGGAAGCCATGTAATGAGCTCGGGTGATGACGCAGTTATCAGGCATGGGCAGTGATGAATGTGTCCGTTTGACTCCCAGCAAGGCAACCGGCCTTACAATCTTCCTCTCCAAAACACAAAGCTCTAGTCTAATCATGAAAAAAAAAATCAGAACAAATTCCAATTGAGGAACATACCACGAAAAGTTTAAACAATGGGGAAGGTCCAAGATGGCCGTTTAGGAACAGCTCAGGATTGCAGCTCCCAGTGAAAGTGCTGAGGGTGAGTGGACACCGCATTTCCAGATGGATTTTTATTGCCCACAGACCAGGAGATTCCCAGGTGGAGGAGCCCCATGGGTCGCCAGCACGGCTGTTTTGGCTGGCACGGCTGCTTTGCCCAGGTTGGCTGCTTTGCCCGGCGCAGCTGCTTTGTCGGTGCCCTTGCGTGGCAGTTCTCCATACAAAATACACTGGTCTGAGTGCCCTTTTAGCTGGCAATTTGAGCCCCAGGAAGTCACCCATTCATCTGATTAAAAAGGGTACTGAACAGGGAGCCAAGCCAGAAGATTCCTGGGCAAAAAGAGCGCCATGAATCTCAGTGCCACTGTTTAAGCTGGCACAGTGAGTCACCACACGGGAAATCACAGATCCCCGTGCCTTTTCAACAGGTGACTGGACACCTGGGAGAAAGTCGACTCTTCAACTGAAAAACAAACAAAAGGCTCTGAGGCAGGGAGCCAGGTGATCAGGCTCAGCTGGTCCCATCCTCACAAAAGAACAGCGATCAGAAACTCTCTAGACTGAGAGCTTCACAGCAAGCACAGCTGAACCTGGTACAGTCCCGCTGTTTGGGGGAGGAGCATCTGCCAATACCGAGGCACTCCACCACTATAGAGGTACTTCGCCATTGCTGAGGCAGCCTGCCATTGCAAAGGCAACTTGCCATTACATAGAGAGTCTGCCAGAGGCCGGCCACCATTGCTGAGGCAGTTCTAACTACATCCATATAAACAGGACTGCAGGGAAGTTCACACGGCAGCTGGGCAGAGCCCAGAGCAGCTCAGCAAAGCCTCTGCGGGCAGACAGTGACTAGGCTGCCTCCTTGCTGGGCAGGGCAGCCCTGAAAAAAGAAAGGGGGCAGCAGCACAACGGAAACTCATAAATAAAGCCCTAACTCCCTGGGACAGAGCACCTGGGAACAAAAAGTGGTTTATGAGTTCTGCTGCAGCAGACCTAAACGTACCTGCCCGGCAGCTGTGAATGAACAACGGAGCTCATAGCTCAGAACTTGAGCTCCTATAAAGAACAGACTGTCTCCTCAGGCAACTCCCTGACCCCGTATATCCAAAGAGTCACCTCATAAATGAGAGATCAGACTGACATTTGGCAGGTGTCCTTCTGGGACAGACAGTAGAAGAAGAAACTGGTAGCAGAACAGTTACTGTTCTGCAGCTGCTGCAGGTGATCCCCAGGCAAGCAGGGTCTGGAGTGGACCTCAGCAGTCCTACAGCAGAGGGGCCGGACTGTTAGAAGGAAAAATAAGAAACAGAAATAACTTCTTCATCAAATGGACATCCACTCAGAGACCCAATCTGAAAATCAGCAACTACAAAGATGACAGGTGGATATATCCACAAAGATGGGAAGAAACAAGCTCACAAAGGAGGAAAACACCCGAAACCAGAACATCTCTCCTCCTACAAGGGATCACAATTCCTCACCAGCAAGGGAACAAGGCTGGATGGAGAATGAGTGTGATGAAATGACAAAATCAGACTTCAGAAAGTGGGTAATGAGAAACTTCTGTGAGTTAAAAGAACATGTTCTAACCCAATACAAAGAAACTAAGAACATTGAAAAAAAAATTTGACAAAATGCTATTGAGAATGGACAACTTAGAGAGGAATATAAGTGAACTGATGGAGCTGAAAAACACAACACGAGAACTTTGTGAAGCATGCATAAGTTTCAACAGCCAAATTGACCAAGCAGAAGAAAGGATATCAGAGGTTGAGGATCAATTCAATGAAATAAAATGAGAAGGCAAGATTAGAGAAAAAAAGCATAAGAAAAAATGAACAAAGTCTCCAAGAAATATGGGACTTTGTGAAAAGACCTAATCTACATTTGATAGGCGTACCTGAAGGTGACGAAGAGAATGAATCCAAGCTGGAAAATACTCTTCAAGATATTATCCAGGAAAACTTCCCCAACTTAGCAAGGCAGCTGAATATTCAACTCCAGGAAATACAGAGAACACCACAAAGATATTCCTCAAGAACAGCAACCCCAAGGCACATAATAGTCAGATTCACCAGGGTTGAAATGAAGGAGAAAATGCTAAGAGCAGCCAGAGAGAAAGGTCAGGTTACCCACAAAGGGAAGCCTATCAGACTCACAGCAGATCTCTCAGCAGAAACCCTACAAGCTAGAAGAGAGTGGGGGCTGATATTCAATATCCTTAAAGAAAAGAGCTTTCAACCCAGAATTTTATATTCAGCCAAACTAAGCTTCATAAGTGAAGGAAAAATAAAATCTTTGTGAACAAGCAAGTACTCAGAGATTTTGTCACCACCAGGCCTACTTTACAAGAGCTCCTGAAAGAGGCACTAAACATAGAAAGAAACAATCAGTACCAGCCACTCCAAAAACATACCAAGTGGTAAAGAGCATAAACAAAAAGAAGAATCTGCATCAACTAATCAGCAAAACAGCCAGCTGGCATCAAAATGGCAGTATCAAATTCACACATAACAATATTAACCCTAAATGTAAATGGACTAAATGCCCCAATCAAAAAACACAGATGAGCAAATTGGATAAAAATCCAAAACCCATCAGTGTGCTGTATCCAGGAAACCCATCCCACATGCAAGGATACACAAAGGCTCAAAATAAAGGTGTGGAAGAAGATGTACCAAGCAAATGAAAAGCCAAAAAAAAGCAGGAGTTGCAATTCTCATTTCTGATAAAATAGACTTTAAAGCAACAAAGATCAAAAGAGACAAAGAAGGCCATTACATAATGGTAAAAGGATCAATGCACAAGAAGAGCTAACGATCCTAAATATATATGGACCCAATACAGGAGCACCCAGATACATAAGGCAAGTTTTTAATGACTTACAAAGAGACTTAGACTCCCACACAATAATAGTGGGAGATTTTAACATCCCATTGTCAATATTAGACAGATCAACCAGACAGAAAATTAACAAGGATATCCAGGACTTGAACTCAGACTTGGAACAAGCAAAGCTAATGGACATTTACAGAACTCTCCACCCCAAATCCACAGAATATACATTCTTCTCAGCACCACATCGCATCTATTCTAAAATTGACCACATAATTGGAAGTAAATTACTCCTCAGCAAATGCAAAAGAATGAAAATTACAACAAGCAGTCTCTCAGACCACAGTGCAATCAAGTTAGAACTCAGAATTCAAAAACTAACTCAGAACCGCACAGCTTCATGGAAACTGAACAACTTGCTCTTGAATGTTGACTGGATAAACAATGAAATGAAGGCAGAAATAAAGATATTCTTCGAAAGCAATGAGAACAAAGATGCAACATCTGGGACACATTTAAAGCAGTCTCTAGAAGAAAATATATAGCAATAAGTGCCCACATGAGAAGCAAAGAGAGATCTAAAATTGACACCCTATCATCAAAATTGAAGGAGCTAGAGGAGCAAGATTAAAAAAAACTCAAAACCTAGCAGAAGACAAGAAATAACTAAGATCAGAGCAGAACTGAAAAAGATAGACACACAAAAAACCCTTCAAAAAATCAATAAATCCAGGAGCTGTTTTTTCAAAAAGATCAACAAAATAGACAGACCACTAGCCAGATTAATAAAAAAGGAAAGAGAGAATAACCAAATTGAAGCAATAAAAAACAATAAAGGGGATATCACCACAGATTCCACAGAAATTCAAACCATTATCAGAGATTATTACAAACAACTCTATGCACATAAGCTAGTAAACCTGGAAGAAATGGATAAATTCCTGGACACTTGCCTCCTCCCAAGCCTAAATCAGGAAGAAGTTGAACCCTGAATAGACCAATAACAAGGTCTGAAGTTGAGGCAGCACTTAAGAGCCTACCACACAAAAAATGCCCAGGTCCAGACGGGTTCACAGCTGAATTCTACCAGACATACAAAGAGGAGCTGATACCATTCCTTCTGAAACTATTCCAAATAATCCAAAAAGCGGGAATCCTTCCCAAATCATTTTATGAAACCAACATCATCCTGATACCAAAACCCAGCAGAGATCCAACAAGAAAAGAAAACTTCTGGCCAATATCCATGATGAACACAGATGCAAAAATCTTCATAAACTACTAGCAAGCCAATTGCAACAGCACATCAAAAACCTTATCCACCATGATCAAGTAGGATTCAACCTGGGGATGCAAGGCTGGTTCAACATGTGAAGTCTGTAAACATAATTCACCACATAAACAGAACCAAAGACAAAAACCACGTGATTATCTCAATGGAGGCAGGGAAGGCCTTTGGCATAATTCAACAGCCCTTTATGCTAAAAACCCTCAATAAACTAAGTATTGACAGAATGTATCTCAAAATAATAAAAGCTATTTACGACAAACCAGCAGCCAATATCATACTGAATGGGCAAAATCTGGAAGCATTCCCTTTGAAATCTGGCACTAGACAAGGATGCCCTCTCTCACCACTCCTATTCAATATAGTACTGGAAGTTCTAGTCAGAGCAATCAGACAAGAAAAAGAAATAAAGGGTATTCAAATAGGAAAGGAGGAAGTCAAATTGTCTCTATTTACAGATGATGAGATTGTATAACTAGAAGATCCCATCATCTCAGCCCAAGATCTTCTGAAACTGATAAGCAACTTCAGCAAAGTCTCAGGATACAAAATCAACATGCAAAAATCACAAGCATTCCTATACACCAATAACAGATTTAAAGAGAGCCCAATCAAGAATGAACTGCCATTCACAATTGCTACAAAGAGAATAAAATACCTAAGAATACAACTAACAAGAAATGTAAAGGACCTCTTCAAGGAGAACTACAACTCACTGCTCAATGAAATGATAGGACACAAACAGATGAAGAAACATTCCATGTTCATGGTTATGAAGAATCAATATGGTGAAAATGGCCATACTGCCCAAAGTAATTTACAGAATCAACGCTATCCCCATCAAGCTACCAATGACCTTCTTCACAGAACTGGAAAAAAACACCTTAAACTTCCTATGGAACCAAAAGAGAGCCCGCATAGCCAAGTCAATTCTAAGCAGAAAGAACAATACAGGAGTCATCACACTACCAGACTTCAAACTATACTACGAGGCTACAGTAATCAAAACAGCATGGTATTGGTACCAAAACAGAGATATTGACCAATGGAACAGAACAGAGGCCTCAGAGGCAACACAGCATATCTAAAACCATCTGATCTTTGACAAACCTGACAAAAACAAGCATTGGGGAAAGGATTCCCTGTTTACTAAATGGTATTGAAAAAACTGGCTAGACATGTGAAGAAAGCAGAAACTGGACCCCTTCCTGATACCTTACACTAAAATTAACTCCAGATGGATTAAAGACTTAAACATAAGACCTAACACCATAAAAACCATAGAAGAAAATATAGGCAAAACCATCCAGGACATAGGAATAGGCAAGGACTTCATGACCAAAACACCAAAAGCATTGGCAACAAAAGCCAAAATAGACTAATGGGACCTAATCAAACTCCACAGCTTCTGCATGGCAAAAGAAACAGTCATTAGAGTGAATCAGCAACCAACAGAATGGGAAAAAAATTTTGCAGTTTACCCATCTGAAAAAGGGCTGATATCCAGAATTTACAAAGAACTCAAACAGATTTACAAGAAAAAAGCAAATAAGCCCATTCAAAAGTGGGCAAAGGATATGAACAGACACTTTACAAAAGAAGACATACACAAGGCCAACAAACATATGAAAAAATGCTCACCATCATTGGTCATTAGAGAAATGCACACAAAAACACATTGAGATAACATCTCATGCCAGTTAGAATGGTGATCATTAAAAAATCTGGAGACAACAGATGCTGGAGAGGATGTGGAGAAATAGGAACAATTTTACACTGTTGGTGGGAGTGTAAATTAGTTCAACCATTGTGGAAGACAGTGTGGCAATTCCTCAAGGACCTAGAAATAGAAATTCCATTTGACCCAGCAATCCCATTACTGGGTATATATCCAAAGGATTATAAATCGTTCTACTATAAGGACACATGCACATTAATGTTCATTGCAGCACTGTTTACAATAGCAAAGACCCGGAACCAACCCAAATGCCCACTGATGATAGACTGGACAGGGAAAATGTGGTATATATACACCATGGAATATTATGCAGCAATCAAAAACAGTGAGTTTGTGTCCTTTGTAAGGACATGGATGAACCTGGAAACTATCATTCTCAGCAAACTGACACAAGAACAGAAAATCAAACATTGCATGTTCTCACTCATAGGCAGGTGTTGAACAATGAGAACATATGGACACAGGGAGGGGAGCATCACATACTGGAGTCTGTTGTGGGGAAATGGAGGGACAGCAGGGCATGGGGAGTTGGGGAGAGACACCTAGGAGATAAATGCCAAATATATGTGATGGGGAGGAGGGCAGGAAATCACACTGCCACGTGTGTACCTATGCAGCAATCTTGCATGTTCTTCACATGTGCCCCAAAACCTAAATTGCAATAAAAAATTATTTTTTTAAAAAAAGTTTAAACATTGATCCTCAAAGCTATCCAGGTCATCCGAAAAAAGGGTGTTTGAAAAACTGTCACAGCCAAGAGGAGTCTAAGGAGATATGACTACTGAATGTAATGTAGTAGTCCAGATGAAATTCTACAAAAGATAAAGGACATTAGGGAAAAACTGAGGGAATCATAAAGCATGAACTTTATTTAATAATAATAGATCACTATTAGTTGCAACAAAGGTATCCCAGTGGTCTAGGCATTTACTACTAAGGTAGAATGAGCACGGGGTATATGGGAATTCTCTGTTCTATCTTCACAATGATTCTGTAAAACTAAAACTGCTCAAAAATAAGTTTATTAATAAAATCATTCAACTTTTACTAGAAAATAGCTGCTATCAGAGATATGCTTGTGCCTGCATATATGCATATATTTTTTGCAAATGTTCACCCACTTTTCTATATTTTTCAGGGTGTACTATGTTTTCCTTCTGCCCAGGTTGTGGACTTGTCGTGTGATGTGATTTGTCTAAAGAGAGATTAAGTCTTGTCTGATTTGATGTCTGTAATTATTATTTTTTTTCTAAGAGGTGGTCTCATTATGTTGTCCAGGCTGCAGGTTGGACTGAAACTCCTGGACTCAAGCAATTCTCCTCACTCAGCCCCCTAAGTAGCTGAGATGACAGGAATTGGCCCTGTGCCACGCACTGTCTACTTTTTACTCTGTGTCTGTTATGTGAAAAATATGCCCTGGGAAGTGTTTGCTCAAGGGGATCATGGATACTGTGGAATTCTTCTGAACCCTACTCAAAGCCTTGAGTCAAGTCCAGCTCCCTGAAATCTGATGTAGTGATGCTCCAGTTGTTGCACAGAGCATAAGTATACAAAAAATTATTTTTTACAATTACAGAGAACTAAATTTTGAGTAGTTCCTTATCTAGTTTATTGCAACAGTAGCAGAATAATTTAGCACGGCATTCAAATCATCAAGTAGATGGCCATTGCTCTTTGATGTAGTATAAGTGCATCCCCGCTAATTAAGTTTTGTGTATGCATTCAATGACCCTAAACAAGACATTTTGAACTTCTTAAAAAGTAGTTCTGTAGTTTAAAAAATTATCTAAGATATATCTATTTTAATTATTATTCAGGAAATCAGAAAAAAATCCATATGTAGCTGAGGTACTTTTGTCTAAAAGAAAATTTAACCATCATTGGCTGTAAAAATAGTACCACTTGAATATATATGGAGTGTGTTTAAAATATGCTTTTGTGCACATACAAAAAATTTGTGTGCACATACAGAAACATATACACACACGTCTAAGTATAAAAGTCAATACCTAGGCAGTGAGCTAGATGGCGATATAGCACATAAAGACACAAATTTGCCTTAGTATAAATGGATTATGATACCATTTAGGACTTGAGAACTTCACGCAACAATACTCTGCATGTGACACATTGGGTATGATTTTTTTATATTGTATAGAATTATTTATTTACAAATATGTGAGATATAATCTCCCATCTTCCTAGTCCACCTATGAAAATGTCACTGATATAACATGAAAACAATTTTAGCAAGAAACATTTGCATTGCTCAGTATAGGTTAAAATATTTTTATGAGTCCATATATTTAAATATTAACCTGTTAAAAATATCCCATTATTTATGTCAATGTGCTTCACTGACTAGACAAATTTAATATTATTTAAAAATATACATATATTTTACTTTTTACCATGTTAATTATTTATCAGCATAATGAAAAGATATTTGGGAAATAATATTTAATATTATATGATATTACTTGGAATGGTGAATAAAATCATTTGAAATGCTTTTTCTTACTGTGCTTAAGTTGCCACAAATTCAGGGTTCAGTGTCAAAAGAAGGATATCTTTAAAACAATGTTTCACAATTTTCATCCATTTTATTTCTATGTTGTCATCCTGTTAATATATCCCATGTCAGGTGATCATTAGGTAAATGCGGATAATTGGCAATTTTAATTGAATGTTTTAGAAAAAGTATTTTATTTTATAAATAAATAAAAATATGTGAGTCAAGACACTAAGTGTTATTAATTACCATGGGTATGTAAAAACACATGATGATTTAAAAATGAGTTTAAAACAAGATACAGTTTACACATACCCACACCCATACCCACACCCAGAGGAGAATTAATTCTATTATTTGCCTTTCAGTTATATCTGGCATCCAGTAGGTGAATATTAAGAATAGTAAGTCCATTTCCCCTTTTAGAAATATCTGAATGTCCAAGGGATAAACTTAACAGTAATAGGAATATATGACTTCAAAAGCATATATACAAACCATTTCCTGAGCAGAAAAAAAAAAGTAGTGAATATAGGTTAAGGATGGAGAAAAAAAATTATATATATATATAACTCAACATCACTAATTATTAGAGAAATGCAAATCAAAATCACAATGAGCTATCATCTCACACAGAATTGCTATTATTAAAAAGTCAAAAACCAAAAGTTGGTGACAAGGTTGTAGAGATAAAGGAACACTTATACACTATTGGTGGGAGTGTAAATTAGTTCAACTATTGTAGAAGACAGTGTGATGATTACTCAAAGATCTCAAAACAGAAATACCCTTCAACCTATCAATACCTTTACTGGGCATATACCCAAAGAAATATAAATCATTCTGCTATAAAGACATATGCACACATATGTTCACTAGAGTACTATTCACAGCAACAAAGACATGGAATCAATAGAAATGTCCATCAATTATAGACTGGATAGAGAAAATGTGGTATGTATACATTAAGGAATACTATGCAGCCATAAGCAAGAAGAAGGTCCTGTCCTTTGGGAGGATATTGATGGAGTTGGAGGCCATAATCCTTAGCAAATAAATGCAGGAACAGAAAACCAAATGCTGCATGTCCTCATTTATAAGTGAGAGCTGGATGATGAAAGCACACGGATACATAGAGGAGAAAAACACACAACTGGGGCTGTTTGGAGGGTGGAGGGTGAGAGGAAGGAGAAGATCAGGGAAAATAACTTATGATTACCAGGCTTTATACCCAGATGATGAAATAATCTGTACAACAAAACCCCTGTGATACAAGTTGACCTATGTAACAAATCTGAACATGTACTCATGACCTTAAAATAAAAGTAAAAAAAAAAAAAAATAGTGTTGTTTTCACAAAGAATAGGACATTTATTTTGTAGTCCTGGGTAAGGTTTCTTAATATTAGTTATAACTATATTACAACTTTTCTCATCTTCACTTTCAGACCATTTTTGAAATGTTTCGCTGAGAATTTAAATCACTTCCAAAATGGTTTTAACATGTGTATTGTCATATCACATATGATACAATGTGGGGCTCTCATTTTATGACCACCACTGTCACAGAGATGAAGACTTTTTGGCTATATTCTTTCAGGATGCTGGATGTCAAAAGCCTATGATTTCATGGTGCACAGTAGGAGATATGAACATTTTTCCTCTCTTTTTTCACACACTCAGTTACACTTGTCACTCTGAACTCTCATTCTCCAATTGGCTCTAGGCTTAGGGCCACAGAGAAAGCATTTAAATATCACATTTAAGCCACCAGCTACACCCTATTATTAACCAATCTTCTGAATTGTGAAGTTGGAGCTCAAGGCTTGTTAATAATCGAGTGCTTTTGCATTTTGTTTTTGTTCTTAATTTGTCCTCAAAGTCTCAATACTTTTGTCTAGAATCCCAGGAAAAGAAATGTTGTCTTAACTGGTAACAAACCAGTATTCATGAGTTCTAGGATAATTATATTTGATATTACATTGTGTTTGAAATGTACAATAGTATAATAACATGGTTTCCAGAATACATCTTGCTAATATTAAAATACAATTGAAATCAAATGCATAAACTGCATTTTTGAAAGCAATCTGACAACAATCTTTTTTATGATTTTCTCCAAAAGAGATTTTCTCTAAATAATATATGGGCAGTATCTGAAAGCCAAACTTTGGAATTGTTTAGAAAATAAAAGTAGAATAATCGCAATTAAATCAATTTATTTGTGTGTTTTTCTTGTTGTTGTTTGTTTGTTTTGAGATGGAGTCTCACTCAGTCTCCCAGGCTGGAGTGCAGTGGCATGATCTAGTCTGACTGCAACCTCCACCTCTCAAATACAATGAATTCTCCTGCCTCAGCCTCCAGAGTAGCCGGGACTACAGGCAAGTGCCACCACACCCAGCTAATTTGTGTATTTTTATTAGAGACCAGGTTTTACCACATTGGCCAGGCTGTTCTCAAACTCCTGACCTCGTGATCCACCACCTCAGCCTCTCAATGTGCTGGGATTACAGGTGTGAGCCACCACGCCTGGCCTGTGCTGTTGTTGTGACTTTCCTTTTTAGTGCCTTTACTCAGTTATGTGTCTTGCATTTTGTGGCTTTTTTTTTTTCTTTCAGCTCAACTGTCATTTCTCTTAAATGAAACAATCTTGGTTATATGGATACGTTAAGCTTAATTATTTAATTGTAATGTTTGCATCACAATAGTATTATGGGTTTAACTGCATTCTCCCAAAACTCCCCTAGTGCCTGAGAATTTGAGTATATTTGAAGATAAGGTCTTTAATGAAACGATTATGTTAAATAATCATTTAGGGTGTTCCTTAATTCAATCTGACTAATGTGTTCATAAGAAAAAGAAATTTGGACAACCAAGGAACACCAAAAATGTACATGTACTGAGGGACAAACATGTACAGAGGATATGGCAAAAAGGCAGTCATCGGCAGGGCAAGTGGAGAGGCCTCAGAAGAACCCACACCTGCAGACAAGTTCACCTTAAATTTCTAACCTGTAAAACTGTTTTAAAAAATGTGTTTTTAGCAGCACAATCTGTGATATGCTGTTAAGGAGGCCTTAACTAACACAAATAGTAAGCAGGAATCTTACCATTTTCGAGTTTTGGCTTAATTGTCTTATTTTAGAAGGCAAAATTCATGTGAAAAGTAGTTTTTCAAATACATAGCACATTATCCTCTCAAGGAATGAGAAGATTCATTGTTTTTACAAAAATTGTAGTAATTAAATACCACTGAAGACAGCTAAGTCCAGTGACATGCAAGCAAAGGACCAAGAACATACTTCCCATTTGATGAGTGTTCTTGATTGTTTGCCTATAAAATCAGGTAAATAAAGAGCAAATGTAACTCATAGATACCAGTGTACACTCTTTATACTGATTCATGACTTGGTTATGACAAATATATTATTACATTTTAATGTAATATTAAAATGCATGTCCTATATGATGATGATATCAAGTTATCCTTTTGTGTGTCTATATTATAAAATACAATTGCATTAATTTATATTTCTATTAATTGGTAAAAATATTTTAAAACTAAATACAATAAAACTAAATATTTAAAAGAAATCTGAACATTTTAAATAAAATAATAAAAAACTAAATATTTTAAATAACAAACCAAATTTTAAATAAAACAATATTTTAAAACTAAAAATGAAATTGCCTACCTGTGTATGTGTAGTTTTATACTAATACTTTAAAAGCAAACAAGAAACCTGCCTCTGCTAACAAAAGAAGGTTTTTCCCTTAATGAAAAATTCATTTGTTTCTCTGATTACTAATTTCTTAAAATATCACGAGAATATAAGAAACAACTTTGAGCAATGAATATCTAATAAAACAAAATGACCTTCAATGCTATGTAAAATATATCAATGTTTATTCTTTTGTCTATTCATTAATTTATTCAATAAATATCACTGATGACCTTTTATGTACGAAGTAGTATGCTTTACAGCGTGAGCAGGGACCAGCAGGGGAGAGACTTACAGAGACAAGACAAAAGCAGCAAGCTGTTTGTGGCAGAGGTGTTTCCAGGAGGGAGCCTGGTCCGTGGAAATGTGGGGGCACGAACCAGTGCCAGACTCCAGCTGGCTAACAGATAGCAGAGATGCTGGGAACTAAAAAAGGGAGTCATTTTCCTAGCTCTTTGGTATCTTATTTTATTTTTTCTTTCTTCACCCTCCTTCCCATCTGGAAGGTGGGTAGGCAGGAGGTGAAATTGAAGGAGGCAAGGGAGTCTCCCCTCTCAATTTCAAACAGGTTTCTTTAACTGTGTTTAAAACTGTTTCTTATGTGTAAAGCCTTCCAACTAATACTTACTTTGAAGCTTTATTTAAACAGAGATCAGGGGTTCAGTGCTTCAGCAAGAAGATTGTCGCATCCACAGGTACCAGGTGATTCCAGCTCCAGCCAGGATGACCAAGGTTGTCTGCACGACTCTCTGGGGAAGAAGATCCGCATTAAATACAATAGATGACACCATCAGGAACCCTGAGAAGCTGATTGCAGCCCCAACTGGCATCCCACTGGGACACAAGAGTGCCCTAAACAAGTGGCACAATTTTTAAGAACCATGTGTCCCTGGAGGACTATGAAATTGAAGGCTAAGCTCTGACTTTTTAATCTTACCCAAATTCCTACCTAAGGGTTCTAGGGGGTCATGCCCTTCATACCATATATTCTCGTCAGATGGGTTTTATTTGACTCTATATATTACAACTTATTTTTCAATCTGACTCTGGCATAATATTATAAGACCAGGAAAAAGTATTTAACATGAAAATATATTTCCTTGCTATATCTTGAAATAGTGTGCACGGTCTCTTGTGGAAAAATCCACATTTTATAGAGAATCTCATTTCTTCTTTGTTTTCCTTCCTTTCTTTCCAGATCCAGCAAGTAATCAACTAAGAGCCAGGCCCCTTTTAGGTTGGATAAGAAGCATTTTACAACTTTCTCTTTCTGTAGTCTGGTTTTTGAGAGCTTCCTCTGCACAGCAAAACTTGGTCTCCACAATCCATTATCTTAACCTGAACATTCCTTTCCATTAATCCCAGGTCTTCAAATAAATTCAACCAATTGTCAACCAGAAAATATTTAAATTGGCCTATAGCCTGGAAGCCCCCACTTTGAGTTGTCCTGCCTTTCTGAACCAAACCATTGTATTTATTAAATGCATTTGATTGATGTCTCATGCCTCCCTAAAATATATAAAACCAAGCTGTACCCTGACCACCTTGGGCACATGTTCTCAGGACCTCTTGAGGGCTGTGTCATGGGCCATGATCACTCATATTTGGTTCAGAATAAATCTCCTCAAATATTTTACATAGTTTAACTCTTTTCTTTTTCTTTTTCTTTTTCTTTTTTTTTTTTTTTTTTGAGACGGAGTTTCGCTCTTGTTACCCAGGCTGGAGTGCAATGGAGCGATCTTGGCTCACCGCAACCTCTGCCTCCTGCGTTCAGGCAATTCTCCTGCCTCAGCCTCCTGAGTAGCTGGGATTACAGGCACGCGCCACCATGCCCAGCTAATTTTTTGTATTTTTAGTAGAGACTGGGTTTCACCATGTTGACCAGGATGGTCTCTATCTCTAGACCTCGTGATCCACCCGCCTCAGCCTCCCAAAGTGCTGGGATTACAGGGGTGAGCCACTGTGCTTGGCCCCACAGTTTAACTCTTTTTGTCAACAAAATCCACAAATGGATGAACATGGAGCTTTCTTATCCACAGATTAGAATTCCTTCCCACTGCTTCACCCTCTTCCTCTCCCACCCTCCCCCAGATACTGCTACAGATGCTTATTTTATTTATTTATTTATATTTTGTGGCAGGGTCTCACTCTGTCACACAGGCTGGAGTGCAGTGTCATGATCTCAGCTCACTGTAGCCTCGACTTCCCTGGCTCAAGCTATTGTCCCACCTCAGCCTCCCAAATAGCTGGAACTACAGACTTACTCCACCACTCCTGGCTAATTTTTTATGGTTTTATTTTTTATTCCTACAGAGCAGACTGCCTAGGATGGTATCAAACTCCTGAGCTCAAGCAATCTGCCTACCTCAGCCTACCCAAAATGTTGAGATTAAAAGCATGAGCCATCACACCTGCCCTGGTTGGATGCTTAGTATTAAAAATTCATGTTAATGAAAACTTACTTGTTGAAAACAAATATTAAGATGAAGCCAGAGATTATTAAGTGCACCTGCAAGGCATGTATTAATAAATTATACTTATTTTTATTTTTTATAATAATAATATTCAACTTAGTGTATTAGTCAGGGACTAATAAAGGAATGTGTGTGTGTGTGTGTGTGTGTATGTGTACACATATGGAATATATATACAAATACATATGAGTTTAAGTATTAACTCACACGATCATAAGGTCCCATGATGGGCCATCTGTAGGCTGAGGGGCAAGGAAAGCCAGTCATAGTTCCAAAACTGAAGAACCTGGAGTCTGATATTAGAGGGCAGGAAGCAACCAACACTAGAGTAAGATGTAGATTGGGAAGCTAGGCCAGTCTCTCTTCACATTTTTTGCCTGCTTATATTCTAGCCACTCTGGCAGCTGATTCGATTGTGCTCACCCACATTAAGAGTAAGTCTGCCTTTCCCAGCCCACTGACTCAAATGTGAATCTCCTTTGGCAGCACCTTCACAGGCACACTCAGGATCAATACTTTGTATTCTTCAATCCAATCAAGTTGACACTCAATATTAACCATCACAAGTCCACCCCTTGTCAACTTGAACCCAGACACATCTGCTGAGATCATACATAATCTTCATATAGAGACAATAATAAAGTCCTAGTTGTGCCTAACATAATACAGCTATCCTTCTTAGAACTGGAAATACACCAGTTTCCAACCCAAATGCTATTATATAAAGTTAACAATACTTAAATGCTGATGTGAAGTCAATAAATCTTATGTCACATGATAAAGAAGAAAGGAAATAAAATGAAGATATTTTCTTAGTGCAAGTGTGTACATGCACAAACACGTTTTTAACAAAAGAAGGTGGAAGTACTTATGACAATTATAGTTCTTGTTTCCGCAGCTAGTCACATGGTCATAGTTGGTATTGATGACTACCTTCTACTACATTCTGTATTTCCTTTGCCTTCAGCAAGTACCTAAGCAGGTCATGGTTTTTCCTGGTAAAGTGACCCAAACTTTCATTCCTGAAGGGTCTGGGTCATTTGCAGTGCTCCCCGGATTGGGCTGTTGTAGTTTCCCATTGATCTTAATCACAGGGCATGGTAATATTAAGAGACATCCTAATGGATCTTGAGTATTCTATGCATACTCTTCCTTGCCTCTGTTGTGGAATTGTAGACTGACTTAATATTAATAGTCTGGGTCCGTCACCACAGACAACACTGTAACTCCCTTCTTAGCCTGTTGACTTAAAGGGATCCAAAGTGTCCAGGTGGCAATCTTAACTTCCAGTTTAATAAAATCCTTGTGTCTCCTGATGGCAGCATTCCTCCTTCTGAAACGAAGACCTCTAGGCCCGCAGATCATAATGTCTCAGGAACAGGAAGCAAAAATTTTGCTAGTGGATCACTAGAGGTGATAGTGAGTGGTGCTGCTTCCACTTCCACCCCATGATTCCTGGACCCATGAATCCTGGCTATCAGAGAAACAGTGCCATATATTGGATTCTGATTCAGAGCATACATCACCTTCTGGAGAACTTTGCTCCAGCCCTGCCAAGTATTGTCATTTAGTTGGTTTTCTAACTCTGGCTTCAAAAAGTCATTCTATTGTTCTGTCAATGGAACAGCTTCAGGATGATGGGGAACATGTTAAGACCAGTGAATTCCATGAGCATGAGCTCACTGCTGCACTTCTTTATTTGTAAAGTGAGTGCCTTGGTCAGAGGCAATGCCGTGTGAAATGCCATGATGGTGAATCAGGCATTTCATGAGTCCACCGATGGTAAACTTGGCAGAAGCATTGTGAGTAGGATAGGCAAACCCATATCTGGAGTAAGTGTCTACTCCAGTGAGGACAAACCTCTGCCCGTTCCATGATGGAAGAGGTCTACTATAGTCAATCTGCCACCAGGCGGCTGGCTGATCACTCCAAGAAATGGTGCCGTATCAAGAGCTCAGTGTTGGTCTCTGCTGCTGGCAAATTGGGTACTCAGCAGTGGCTATAGCCAGATCAGCCTGGGTGAGTGGAAGTCAGTGTTGCTAAGACCATGTGTAACTTCATCTTTGCCACTGTGGTCACTTTATTCATGGACCTAGTGGACGATGACAGGGTTAGCTGGAAAAAGAGGCTGAGTGCTGTCCACAGAACGGATCATCCTATCTACTTGATTATTAAAATCCTCCTCTGCTGAGGTCACCTGTTGGTGAGCACTCACATGGAATACAAATATTTTCAAAGTTTTTGACCACTCAGAGAGGTCCATCCACATGCCTCTTCCCGAAATTTTTCTGCTTCTTCCAAGTCCCTGACCATCCAGCCAAGCCATTGGCTGCAGCCTATGAATCAGTACATAATCACACATCTGGCCATTTCTCCTTCCATGCAAAGTGCACAACCAGGTGCACTGCTTGAAGTTCTGCCCATTGGGAAGATCTCCCTCCACTACTGTCCTTCAGGGATGCCCCAGAAAGAGGCTGTAGTGACGCAGATGTCTGCTTTCAGGTGGTGCCTGAATATTGTGCATAACCATATGTGAACCAGGCTTAAGTCTTCTCTTCTCTGTCAACTGATCAGAGGAAACTCCCCATGTGACCATCAGTGCAGGTTAGGGGAGAGAAGGTAGGGTGGCAGGAGTGGGGACCATGGGCATTTGAGCCACTTCCTCACATAACTTACTTGTGCCTTCAGGACCTGCTTGAGCCGAATCACATATATAACCCATTTGATGATGGAATGCTGCTGTGCATGATCCACTTTATGGCTAGATGGATCAGAAAGTACCCAGTTCATGTTAGGCAGTTCAGGTTTCATGATGACTTGATGGCCCATAGTCATATGTTCAGTTTCCACCAAAGCCCAGCAACAGGCCAAGAGCTGTCTCTCAAAAAGAGAATAGTTATTTGCAGAAGATGGCAGGGCCTTGGTCCAAAATCCTGGAGGACTTCGCTGTGATTCAGTCATGGGAGCCTGCCAAAGGCTCCAAAAATCATCCCTATCTGCAACTGACACCTCAAGCATCGTTGGATCTGCTGGATCATTTGACCCAAGTGGCAGAGCAGTGTGCACAGCAACATGGACCTTTTCCAGACCCTTCTCCTGTTCTGGACCCCACTCAAAACTGGCAGGCTTTCAGGTCACCAATAAATGGGGAAAAGTAAAACAACCAAATGAGGAATGTGTTACCTCCAAAATATCCCAATAGGCTCACTGCTGCTTCTTTTTTTTTTTTTTTTTTTTTTTTTTTTGGTTGTAGGAGAGGCCAAATGCAACAACTTGCCCCTCATCTTAGAAGGAATATCTTGATGTGCTCCACACCACTGGACCTCTAGAAAGTCTACTGAGGTAGAAGGTCCCTGAATTTTAGTCTGATTTATTTCCCATCTTCTGGAACTCAAATGTCTCACCAATAGGTCTAGTATGTTCTTGTTCACTGGATTCAATCAGTAAAATGTCATCAATGTAATGGACCAGTGTAAAATCTTATGGAAGGGAAAAGCAATCAAGTTCTCTCCAAATAAGACTATGACACAAAGCCAGAGAGTTGATATACCCCTTAGGTAGGACAGTAAAGGTATATTGCTGGTCTTGCCAGCTGAAGGCAAATTGTTTCTGATGGGTCTTTTGGACAGGAATGGAGAAAAAGGCATTTGCCAAGTCAATGGCTGCACACTACGTACCAGAAGATGTGTTAATTTGTTTAAGCAATGAAACCACATCTGGTACAGCAGCTGCAATTGGAGTCAACACTTGGTTAAACTTACAATAATCCACTGTCATACTCCGAGATCTGCCTGAATTCTGCACCAGTCAAATAGGAGAGTTGAACGGGGATGTGGTGAGAATCACCACCTCTGAGTTTTTCGAGTCCTTAATGGTGGCACTAATCTGCACAATCTGTCTAAGGATGCCATATTATTTTTGATTTAATATTTTTCTAGATAGAGACAGCTCTTATGGCTTCCATTTGGCCTTTCCCACCATAATAGCCCTCATTTTATCTGTCAAAGAGGCAATGTGGGGGTCCTGCCAACTGCAAAGTATGCCTGTCCCAATTATGCAATCTGGCAAGGGGGATAAACAGGAAGAGTCCAGGGACCCATTGGACCTGAGCTAAAACTCCATCAATTACCTGACCTCCATAAGCCCTCATTTTAATTGGAGGATCACAATGAGATTTTGGGTCCCCTTGAATTAATATCAGCTCAGAGCCAGTGTCCAGAAGTCCCCGAAATGTCTGATCATTTCCCTTTCCCCCAATGCACAGTTACCCTGGTAAAAGACCAGAGGTCTCCTTAGAGAAGGATGGGAGAAAAATTCACATATAAATTATTGGTAATGTAGTGGGGTCTTTCCTCAAGGGGATCCACCCCCTCTCCCTCATTCAAGGGGTTCTGGATCTTAAACTGGCTCAAGTCTAGAGATGGATTGATGGGGCATGATTTTCTTTTTTTTATAATTCAAATTAGTATTTTGTCTATTCAACCTAGAAGTTATCTGATTATATAAATTAAGTAGGAATGCAGTAGGCTTCCTATTAATTTTACTTATAGGAACTTCTTCATTAATTAGTCAATGCCAGAGCTCTACATGAGTTAACTACTCTAATTGATGCTTTTCCTCTGATTTCCATTATGGTAGCCATGCCTACCTTGCCTTTGACCACTGAGTGCTGCCACTTGGTCCCTGCCACCTTGGGATCCAATTAGTCCCTCTCTATTTAAATATTGTAGTTGAATGATAGCTGTTTCCCCTGTTAGCTCTGACATACAGAAAAGAGCGATTATGGGGCTCTTTAAAGATGCAGGTGCTGTTCTCACAAATCTATTTCACAAAAAATTAGTTATGGTATATCTTCTGGACCCTCCCAGCTGGAATGAGTAGATCTAAAGTGACTAATCCACTCTACCATCCCAATCTTTCTAAGTCATGAGCCTAAGGATCCCTTCCTCTACATTAAACTAAAAGATGTCAGACATTTCCAGCTTGCTCACAGTAGGCCATCTTTTAATCCATATTTCAGCTAACTAAGAAAATAAACTATTAGAACCTTTTTTAACTCTCCAAATAGCAACAGTAAATGCAGATTCCCTACTTTGTGGTCCCAAATTAATAAATTCAGTATGATCCAACTCTGTTCCTTCCACCATTATCCCACACACTTTATATCCCTTACCCTGACTGTTCTCTAGATTTCTGTTTATATAAATCAGAGGACTCAAGCAGTTCTTTTCGAGTGGAGAACGCCTCATCATTGGTCACACTCTCAAGCTCACCTTTAGGGGCCTGCTGGGATTTTAGACCTAGTCTAGTTATAGGTCCAGAAACAAACAGGGGTTTAGGGGGCGGATCCTGAGGAGATTCAACAGTATCTTTTCTGGCAACTGCCTCAGAGGAGGCCATCACTGTTGCCTCAGAGAGCCTAGGGTTTATCTCCTCAGACAAAGTGGAAAGGCTGACGGCAGCATGGGATGGGTCAGGGAGGGAATATTGCTACTACTGGGGATGAAGAAGGTGTTTCTTCTGGCAAAAACGTTTCATCAGAGTTTACAAACTCAATTTTCTCAGCTTTATCAGGGTCCTCCCACATATCCCCATTCCAAGTTGCAGGGTCCCAGTCTTTTCCAATCAATACCCTCACTTTAACAGCTGACAGCTGGTGAGGCTGTGCTTGCATCCCTATTGCAGGTCAGCCACTTGCATGATAAGAGTTTCTTTCTGTTTTTCCACAATTTCAGCTCTGTCTCTACAGGAGATAAGACTCACTAAGAGCAATCTTAGCAGATTTGATGCTCAGTATCTACTTCTGAAGCTGGGAGATAGAATCCCTGAGTTCATCATTTTCTTTTAACATTTTGTCCACTGAACTTAGGAACAATCAACCAGCTTCATTATGTTTCTTGGTTCTCCACATATGGTCAAATGTATTATGTATAGTGTCACTAAACTCCATGCCTCTCACTAGCAGTGAATCAGGAGTGTCAAATGCATTTGTTTCGCATAGCTCTCTAAACAGTTCACCCCAAGGACTATCAGTATTCTGATGTTCTCCATACTATTAGAAGTAGAGTCCTTAGCATTTTTGGATCTAATCATATTAAGAAGCCAACTCTAGAAACCTCAAAACCAACAAAAGAATAACATCCTTATTATTATATTCCTCTAGAACCACTCCTGGTACTAAAATCTGTATTAGTGAAGATTTTCTAGAGGGACAGAACTAATGGAATATATATGGCAATTT
Organism: Callithrix jacchus; assembly: GCF_049354715.1. Lineage (NCBI taxonomy): Eukaryota > Metazoa > Chordata > Mammalia > Primates > Cebidae > Callithrix > Callithrix jacchus. The sequence continues at coordinate 175,673,800 of NC_133503.1, read as the reverse complement.
ATTGAGTATTAAATCACACTATCACAAGATCCCACAATAGGTGATCTGCAGGCTGAGGAGCAAGGAGAGCCACTCAGAGTTGCAAAACTGAAGAACTTGGAGTCCAATATTCATGGGCAGGAAGATGTAGGCTGGGAGGGTAGGGTAGTTTCTCTTTTCACATTTTTCTGCCTGCTTATATTCTAGCCACTCTGGCAGCTGATTAAGGGTGCCCACACAGATTAAGGGTGAGTCTGCCTTTCCCAGCCTACTGACTCAAATGTGAATGTCCTTTGGCAACACCCTCACAGACAAACCAAGGGTCAATACTTGGTATCTTTCAATGCAATCAAGTTGACACTCAGTATTAACTATCACAACTTAGTCAAAACATAATTATATCAGAATACATATATTAAAATTATTTAAAATAAATATTGGCTTTCAGATTTTTATGATCTGTTTTTAAGAATTTGGTTTCTAACTATTCTGCATTTTACTTTGCAAATATATGCACATGTTATTTTTAATAGAAAAAAAAACTGGCTATATTTACCAGATTTAAACACAGTATTCTCTTTGTTCCTTTGGCTCTAGTCTTTGATTTCTAAGTCCCATTCTAGCAAGATTCGAATATTGAGAGCATTTATTTTTGAAAATTTTAATAAATTTGTGAATTAAAACGATTGCATTTTTATCTCATTTTAGTATTTCCTCACATGCCTCATTAGGCTTTTTGGTGTTTTTGTTGTGGAGTGGCGGTGTGTGTATATTTAGAGTGAATGTTCTATCATATTCCATTTCTCCAGGGCATGAGTTTCATTTGTGAGTTTTTATATTCCAGAGGAAATGAATTACTTTTAAATTGCAAATGTTCTGTTACTTTACATTATCGAAGCAGGTGTAGTTTTAACTTCTTTCCAGATGTAAGATTTAATTTGAGGGGATTTGAGTATGAGTTTTGACTGGTCAAGAGGAAACATATTCGCTACTTGCCATTTTACTTTTGTTTTGATAGAAAAAACATAGAATAAATTCTGCAGTGTTATGTTACTTAAGTGATTTAATCTGAAAGACAAATAAACCTTATCGTAAAATGCTTTCGTTTTATTTTTGTTTTTATTTTGGGAAGGAGGTTAACTGCTAAAAGAATTTTCACCAATTCTGATAAATCTATAAAGTAAAATGGTGATTTATTATATAATCATGCAAATTTAATATCTCAAAATATGTAAAATTTATCATTTAGGATACATACTGATAAATATTGCAGCCTATACAGTCCTTTTACATAATGTTGTGTTGTGATAAATGATCTTCCCAAAGTGTCTTCTGGAAAGTGATATCAACATCATTGATACATTAAAAAATGAAAAATAGGCAATTAGCACTTGGTGAGTTACATGACAATAACTTGCTTTATTAGCTTCATTTAAAGATATTTTGTAAAACACTGAAAATGCTCAGATAGTCTTATATGAGTCTCCCAAGCTGTCTTGAAGCAGACTGACTGTGCTTTGATTTTCTTCTGAAGCCTCCTTTAACTATCACATGACTTTATGGGTATGCACATGTAACTATTCTTTGACAATTCTATCCAAATTTAAGTGGTACTAAGTAAATACCATGTCATTTAGAAGAATTGGTTCAAAATATTTTTTAGGTAGTATACACTACTCTAATTTAGGACAGTGTTTCCATTACTTGGCATACTGTTTTGAACATCTAGTTATTCTTCTGTTTTGTCTTCTAAACAACATTTTACTTGTTCAAGTTTTCAAATGACCTTTAGTCATATTGGAAAATCTATGTAACAAACCTGCACGTTCTGCACATGTACCCCCAAACTTAAAGTATAATTTAAAAAAGCAAAAAAGAAAAAGAAAATCTAGTTATTTTTAAAATACAAAGTAATTACCTCCTCATAATAAAAATTTTGGACCTCCTGGGAAAAAATAAATGGACTGAGGTTAAGAATCCCAACTTAGAAAAGTTTTCAGACTTAGAAAGTGGTAACCTATTTATCTTGCCTATTTCTAATATTTTTAAATATGTTTTCAAGCCTGCTAAACATGCTATACATTGTTTTATTATTAGACTTACTGTGATTAAAATGGACCAGCTTCCGAATCTGAGGGTTAGATGATATTACACAGTTATTCTTTTATTTCAGAAAATAAAATTCCTTTGCATATAAGAAAACTATATGTAAATCCCAGACACTTTAAATACTATATCCAGTATAATATTTATTGATTTATTGTAAGACAAAACTTCATTGAGAAAGAATTTATTACTACTTAGACTTCAAGAAAATTTCAGTTGTATTATTAGGTCAATTTTAATTTTTTTCACAAAATGTAAGTACATATGCATTATTGGATGTCATTGACAGATCTAGAGGTAGAATCTGGCCTTTGAATATAAAGAAATGGTATATTTTCATTGTTTTGATGCTTGTAAACCACAATATTTATGCTTTTATAGAAATGTAACTATGCTTTTTACTTGACATTTTACTATGTTTTTTTCTTTTAATTGTATTGTATTTAATTGACTTGTTATTGTAACTTGTGTCTTCAACCTCTTAAAATTTCTCTTTCATTTATTGTTTTATTTACAAAAGCTGTTGACCAGTTTAATAATTTTAAACCATATTATTTTATTATATTGTCTACATTTTAGATAGCTATTGTATTGCTTTTTGAATTTACCAAAAATATATATAATTATCTGCTGATAAATATGGATTGTGATTATTTTTCAGTTATTTAGACTAAAACTGCTTTTTCTTACCTAGGATTGCATAAGCTAATGCCTCTATTTCTGAGTAAAATTTTACTAATGATAATGAATATCTCCCTATTCTTAATCTGAATGGAAATAAGAATTTTGTCTCTGATACATAAAAAACAAGGAAATAGGAAATAAGTTCACTTTTTTCTTGACAAATCAGTAATTACAGTTTTATTGATATGCTACTGGAAAATGGCAAAAGCAAGGGGGAGTGCTCTTGTTAAAGAAACTCATGAGTTTTGTCTCAATACATTTCATTATACACAATAATTTATTTATCTTCATAAGAATTTATTTTTAATGGCAGAATGAATATAAAATACACAACAGTTCTAGAATTAACAATAGTAACTTACTGTTGTTGCTTTTAGGAATATTTCATTTCTGTAAGTTCTATAACAAATTGAATTGAAGGATGGTCAAATCCAAAGGACTGTATCACTCAACACTGAAGAGGAAACAAGACCATCAAAAATACTCAATAATATTTTTGATCATTTACAAACTGTAAGTGAGAGAATTGGAAGATGGAGTAAGCATATAGATTTTTGTTCTAAATAATAAAGAGCAACAAAGCCACTCTGATATAATGAATTAAAGGAGGATTAAAGGGCAGTTTCACCTCTTTAATGAAAAAAAGTATATTGTGTAGAAAAACCTGGTCAAATGTGAGTCCTTACTATTCCCTGGTTTTCCCTGTTGAACCATGGGGTGAAGATATTTTTTTTCTTATCACAATTTGTATTTATGCCCATGGAGACAGAATCCATACTTAAGTAAGAAAAACAGTACAAGGATCAATATTGATCAAGCAAGCTTTAAACTACAAATAAGAAAAATACAGCTTTGATACAGCATAAATATTTTTAAAAATCAAAATACCCTACTTATAGACACAAAACTGCAAAAATGTTTTTAGGGAAGAATGGAATCTTTAAAATGTGCATAGTATCATCATCCATACTGCATCATAAACAATCAAAATAAAAGCAAACTTAAGTAGATGATGAGATATTTGTTAGGGAAAGAAGCAATTATAGGTTTCTTATAATAAAGAAAAAAATTGAAATAAAAATTCCACAAATGCTACGAATAGCAGAATGTATAATATAAAGAATAAAATGAGATCTGTGAACAATAGATTCAGAGATCTTTGAATATATTTGATAGGAAATATAGTAGAATATACGTAAGATGGAAAGTAATATTTAAATTAATAAAGCATCCATAAATGTTCATTTTTGTATAATATTTTTACAGTGGTCAAGTGTTGATATGTTGCCAGTTAAAATATTAAATGAAAATAAATATTCCTGTGGTTCCTGAGTGATATGAAAAGTAGATTATTCTGCTATGTGACACAGTGATATACTCTAATTATTCTGGGAAAAGAACATGAATCTCTAAAATTCCTTGATATAAAGGGTTTAACAGAACAGTTCATAATGTAATAGTACTGAGAAATAATTTTTTTTTTTTAATTTTTTATTGGATTATAGGTTTTGGGGTACATGAGCAGAGCATGCAAGACAGTTGCGTAGGTACACACATGGCAGTGTGCTTTGCTTTTCTTCTCCCCTTCACCCACATTTGGCATTTCTCCCCAGGCTATCCCTCCCCACCTCCCCCTCCCACTGGCCCTCCCCTTTTCCCCCCAATAGACCCCAGTGTTTAGTACTCCCCTTTCTGTGTCCATGTGTTCTCATTTTTCATCACCCACCTATGAGTGAGAATATGCGGTGTTTCATTTTCTGTTCTTGTGTCAGTTTGCTGAGGATGATGTTCTCCAGATTCATCCATGTCCCTACAAACGACACGAACTCATCATTTCTGATTGCTGCATAATATTCCATGGTGTATATGTGCACATTTTTCCAATCCAGTCTATTATCAATGGGCATTTGGGTTAATTCCAGGTCTTTGCTATTGTAAACAGTGCTGCAATGAACATTCGTGTACATGTGTCCTTATAGTAGAACGATTTATAGTCTTTTGGATATATACCCAGTAATGGGATTGCTGGGTCAAATGGAATTACTATTTCTAAGGCCTTGAGGAATCGCCACACTGTCTTCCACAATGGTTGAACTAATTTACACTCCCACCAACAGTGTAAAAGTGTTCCTTTTTCTCCACATCCTCTCCAGCATCTGTTGTCTCCAGATTTTTTAATGATCGCCATTCTAACTGGCGTGAGATGGTATCTCAATGTGGTTTTGATTTGCATCTCTCTGATGACCAGTGACGATGAGCATTTTTTCATATGCTTGTTGGCCTCATATATGTCTTCTTTCGAAAAGTATCTGTTCATATCCTTTGCCCACTTTTGAATGGGCTTGTTTGTTTCTTTCCTGTAAATCTGCTTGAGTTGTTTGTAAATTCTGGATATCAGCCCTTTGTCAGATGGGTAGACTGCGAAAATTTTTTCCCATTCTGTTGGTTGCTGATCCACTCTAGTGACTGTTTCTTTTGCCGTGCAGAAGCTGTGGAGTTTCATTAGGTCCCATTTGTCTATTTTGGCTTTTGTTGCCAATGCTTTTGGTGTTTTGTTCATGAAGTCCTTGCCTACTCCTATGTCCTGGATAGTTTTGCCTAGATTTCCTTCTAGGGTTTTTATGGTGCCAGGTCTTATGTTTAAGTCTTTAATCCATCTGGAGTTAATTTTAGTGTAAGGTGTCAGGAAGGGGTCCAGTTTCTGCTTTCTGCACATGGCTAGCCAGTTTTCCCAACACCATTTGTTAAACATGGAATCCTTGCCCCATTGCTTGTTTTTGTCAGGTTTATCAAAGATTGTATAGTTGTATGTATGTTGTGTTGCCTCCGGTGCCTCTGTTTTGTTCCATTGGTCTATATCTCTGTTTTGGTACCAGTACCATGCTGTTTTGATTACTGTAGCCTTGTAGTATAGTTTGAAATCCGGTAGTGTGATGCCCCCCGCTGTGTTCTTTTTGCTTAGAATTAACTTGGCTATGCGGGCTCTCTTTTGTTTCCATATGAAGTTCATGGTGGTTTTTTCCAGTTCTGTGAAGAAAGTCAATGGTAGCTTGATGGGGATAGCGTTGATTCTGTAAATTACTTTGGGCAGTATAGCCATTTTCACGATATTAATTCTTCCTAACCATGAACATGGAATATTTCTCCATCTGTTTGTGTCCTCTCTGTTTTTGTTGAGCAGTGGTTTGTAGTTCTCCTTGAAGAGGTCCCTTACGTTCCTTGTGAGTTGTATTCCAAGGTATTTTATTCTTTTTGTAGCAATTGCGAATGGCAGTTCGCTCTTGATTTGGCTTTCTTTAAGTCTGTTATTGGTGTAGACGAATGCTTGTGATTTTTGCACATTGATTTTATATCCTGAGACTTTGCTGAAGTTGTTTATCAGTTTCAGGAGTTTTTGGGCTGAGGCGATGGGGTCTTCTAGGTATACTATCATGTCGTCTGCAAATAGAGACAATTTGGCTTCCACCTTTCCTATTTGAATACCCTTTATTTCTTTTCCTTGCCTGATTGCTCTGGCTAGAACTTCCAGTACTATATTGAATAGGAGTGGTGAGAGAGGGCATCCTTGTCTAGTACCAGATTTTAAAGGGAATGCTTCCAGTTTTTGCCCATTCAGTATGATATTGGCTGTTGGTTTGTCATAAATAGCTTTTATTACTTTGAGATACGTTCCATCGATACCGAGTTTATTGAGGGTTTTTAGCATAAAGGGCTGTTGAATTTTGTCAAATCCCTTCTCTGCGTCAATTGAGATAATCATGTGGTTTTTGTTTTTGGTTCTGTTTATGTGGTGAATTACGTTGATAGACTTGCGTATGTTGAACCAGCCTTGTATCCCTGGGATGAATCCTACTTGATCATGATGAATAAGTTTTTTGATTTGCTGTTGCAATCGGCTTGCCAATATTTTATTGAAGATTTTTGCATCTATGTTCATCATGGATATTGGCCTGAAGTTTTCTTTTCTCGTTGGGTCTTTGCCGGGTTTTGGTATCAGGTTGATGTTGGTCTCATAAAATGATTTGGGAAGGATTCCCTCTTTTTGGATTGTTTGAAATAGTTCTAGAAGGAATGTTGGGTCCATATATGTTTAGGATCGTTAGCTCTTCTTGTTGTATCGATCCTTTTACCATTATGTAATGGCCTTCTTTGTCTCTTTTGATCTTTGTTGCTTTAAAGTCTATTTTATCAGAGATGAGAATTGCAACTCCTGCTTTTCTTTGCTTTCCATTAGCTTGGTAAATCTTCCTCCATCCCTTTATTTTGAGCCTTTGTGTATCCTTGCATGTGAGATGGGTTTCCTGGATACAGCACACTGATGGGTTTTGGATTTTTATCGAATTTGCCAGTCTGTGTCTTTTGATTGGTGCATTTAGTCCATTTACATTTAAGGTTAATATTGTTATGTGTGAATTTGATACTGCCATTTTGATGCTAAGTGGCTGTTTTGTCTGTTAGTTGTTGTAGATTCTTCATTATGTTGAAGCTCTTTAGCATTCAGTGTGATTTTGGAATGGCTGGTACTGATTGATCCTTTCTATGTGTGCCTCTTTTAGGAGCTCTTGTAAAGCAGGCCTGGTGGTGACAAAATCTCTGAGTACTTGCTTGTTCGCAAAGGATTTTATTCTTCCTTCACTTCTGAAGCTCAGTTTGGCTGGATATGAAATTCTGGGTTGAAAGTTCTTTTCTTTAAGAATGTTGAATATTGGCCCCCACTCTCTTCTGGCTTGTAGTGTTTCTGCCGAGAGATCTGCTGTGAGTCTGATGGGCTTCCCTTTGTGGGTGACCTGACCTTTCTCTCTGGCTGCCCTTAGTATTCTCTCCTTTATTTCAACCCTGTTGAATCTGACGATTATGTGCCTTGGGGTTGCTCTTCTTGCGGAATATCTTTGTGGTGTTCTCTGTATTTCCTGCAATTGAGTGTTGGCTTGTCTTGCTAGGTGGGGGAAATTTTCCTGGATGATGTCCTGAAGAGTATTTTCCAGCTTGGATTCATTCTCTTCGTCCCCTTCTGGTACACCTATCAAACGTAGGTTAGGTCTTTTCACATAGTCCCACATTTCTTGGAGACTTCGTTCATTCCTTTTTGCGCTTTATTCTCTGATCTTGGTTTCTCGTTTTATTTCATTGAGTTGGTCTTCGACTTCAGATATTCTTTCTTCTGTTTGGTCAATTCGGCTATTGAAACTTGCGTTTGCTTCGCGAAGTTCTCGTATTGTGTTTTTCAGCTCCTTTAATTCATTCATATTCCTCTCTAAGTTATCCATTCTTGTTATCATTTCCTCGAATCTTTTTTTTTTTTTTTTTTTTTTGAGACGGAGTTTCGCTCTTGTTACCCAGGCTGGAGTGCAATGGCGCAATCTCGGCTCACCGCAACCTCCGCCCCCTGGGTTCAGGCAATTCTCCTGCCTCAGCCTCCTGAGTAGCTGGGATTACAGGCACGCGCCACCATGCCCAGCTAATTTTTTGTAATTTTTAGTAGAGACGTGGTTTCACCATGTTGACCAGGATGGTCTCGATCTCTTGACCTCGTGATCCACCCGCCTCGGCCTCCCAAAGTGCTGGGATTACAGGCTTGAGCCACCGCGCCCGGCCCCTCGAATCTTTTTTCAAATCTTTTTTCAAGGTTCTTAGTTTCTTTGCATTGATTTAATACATGATCTTTTAGCTCACAAAAGTTTCTCATTATCCATCTTCTGAAGTCTAATTCCGTCATTTCGTCACAGTCATTCTCCGTCCAGCTTTGTTCCCTTGCTGGTGAGGAGTTTTGGTCCTTTCTAGGAGGCGATGTGTTCTGTTTTCGGGTGTTTTCCTCCTTTTTGCACTGGTTTCTTCCCATCTTTGTGGATTTGTCCGCTGGTCGTCTGCGTAGTCGCTGACTTTTCGTTTGGGTCTCTGAGTGGACACCCAGAATGTTGATGATGAAGTATTTCTGTTGCTTGGTTTTCCTTCTACCAGTCTAGCCCCTTCGCTGTACGACTGCTGAGGTCCGCTCCAGACCCTGCTTGTCTGGGGTGCACCTCTAGCAGCCGTGGCACAGCGAGGGATCCTACCAGTTTCTTTTTCTGCTCTCTTTGTCCCAGGATGATGCCTGCCTAGTGACAGTCTTTTGGATATAGAGGGGTCAGGGAGCTGCTTGAGGAGACAGTTTGTACTTTATAGGGGTTTAATTGCTGAGCTGTGCACTCTGTTGTTCATTCAGGGCTGTTAGGCTGCTATGTTTGATTCTGCTGCAACACAGCTCATTAAACAACCCTTTTTTTTTTCTCAAATGCTCTGTGTTGAGGGGTTTGGGCTTTATTTTTGGATGTCCGATCAGGTGTCCTGCCCTGCTCGAAGGCAGACTAGCCACTGTTTGGCTGCCGAGGCTCCGCCCTGCTGTTGTGTGATTCGCGCTGTTCCTGCCGGCTCTGCTGTGGTCTCCGCCATGCCCTGCGGCGGAGTCTCTTCGTTGTAGCGTGTTGCCTCAGCAACGGCAGGCTGTGTCAGCAGTGGGCGTGTATCTCAGTTGGGGCGGGTTGCCTCGGCGACGGCGGGCTGCGTCAGCAGTGGGCGTGTATATCAGTTGGGCAGGTTGCCTCCGTAGTGGTGGACGCCCCTCCCCCACAGAGCGTCTCGGACCGTCTGCCCGGGATAGTTTGAAATCGCGGTTTTGTTCATCCCACTGGGTATCCCAAACGATCTGTCCCTGCAATCCCCTGGGCTGGGCTACTGTGCAAGTCTCGTTCAGTCTCAAGTCCAGCCCTCTCAAGTCTCAGGTTGCCGGTTCAACAAGGCACCCGGACAAGCGCGCCCTGTGGGGATTGCTGGGTAGGGCCGGCCGCCGCCGCCCCGGCTGCCGGTTTCGCCAGGCAGACCTACTGCCTGGCGTCCCGTGTCTTTTTATACTTGGGAGTTTCCCCGTTCTGTGGGCAACAAAGATCAGTCTGGAAATGCAGCACTGACTCACCGTTTGCGGATTCAACGCGGGCTCCAATCCTGGGTTGTTCTCACAGCGCCATCTCGAGAAATAATTTTTAAATGAATGAATACTAAGAAATTTAAAAATATTAAAAATAGTAGTTCAATATATTTCTAGGGATATTGTAGCTCATATTATTTTTAATGTGTTCATTTAAAAAATTTTATTACTACTCAAAACATTCCTTCACCCCTCAGCACAACTTTCTAAGGATTTTTTGGGCTTTTAAAACAGTTAAGAGTGGATTGCTTCTTTATAACCAGGAAAATATGATAAAATTTTAATTAATAGTCTTATCAAAGTATATGTTAGTTAGTTTGCTATGAGTTACAAGAAATGTACTTTCTACCAAATTAAGATGACTATTTTCTGACTCATTATTATCAGACTTTGAAATTTGAAGTTTTGATTATTTCATCTACAAGTCATAGATATAATGTTGAAATACATGAATTAAAGTTTAAAAAAATCACTCATCTGTTCTAAGTCTGAAAACACAGTAATTTAAAGATTGTTAAGGCATAGCTAAGAAACAATTTACAACTGATTGTGAAAAGTAGCATGCATAATGGATAATTCTTTTTAACATGCATTTTCTAAATTTAATGAGTATGTACTAAAGCTATTTTTTTTGCTTATTCATGATTTTATTATTTGATATATCTATTCATTATTAACATTTAAGTCAACTTATAATTTTGATTGGGGAAACATTGTGCTAGTCTATTTAGTTTTTGATAAACATCATTAATTGATATCAATTAATTTATAGAAACACATCAATTATTGATAAAAATGAAAAGTTTGTCATCATCATCTAAATCATGGTATGACTTAAATTTGTACAAATACTTTCAACTTTTTTATTCTTACTTTCCCTAGCTAGATATTTTTATTAATATATTATTGCATAATAAAGCTCAAAAGAAAGAATGAATGTGTTTTCTTTCTCTTTTAAAGTCAGGATTACTGAGATATATAATTTACATAAAGTAAAATTTATTCTTTAAAGATTTACTTTCTGTACATATATAGTCAGCTTTTTCTTACCAGTTAAGGTTGCCTGATATATTACCAAAAGAAAGGCCCAATAAATGGGAATTATCTCAATTTCCTCTCCCCAGTTCCTCCAGAACATGTTCTAAGTCCTCTGCGAATTTCCCATAATAATGAAATCACCTAATGATACATTTTTCAGAGTATGTCCCTGTGATTAAGTAACCATGACTATATCTTAAAGAATATCATCCCAGGCAGGTGGATCACAAGGTTGAGATGGAGACCATCCTGGTCAACATGATGAAACCCTGTTGTAATTTTGTACTAAAAATACAAAAATTAGCTGGGCCTGGTGGCACATGCCTGTAGCCCCAGCTACTCGGGAAGCTGAGGCAGGAGAATTGCTTGAACCCAGGAGGCGGAGGTTGCAGTGAGCTGAGATCATGCCATTGCCCTCCAGTCTGGGTAATCAGAGTGAAACTCCGTCTCAAAAAAAAAAAAAAAGAATATTATCCCATATTATATCTAGTTTTCTTTGTTTATATTTGATAATTTTTAAATGCACATAAAATATGAAAAGCTTATTTAGTTTGTCATAAATATATTTTTATTTGTATATATGTATTTGTGTTTATTTGTGTATATATACAAATATATATTATATATACACAAAAATATACAAAATATATGTACATGTTATAAATATATATTTTTATGTATGTATATAATATATATGTATTTGGATGACAAATACATGTGTGTGTATATACATAAATGAAACAATTATCCTATTATGGTTTATTACAAATTCTGTTTTTCCCAACTGACTTGCAATGCCCAAAATGTTGAATATCACACCATCTGCAGAGTATATTTGTTTTAGCGTTACATATTGCTTCACACAGATAACATCAGATTACATAATACTGTTTCACTATTCCAGCTTAAAAGTTCTTATTATATTATATTGCTTCAATTATTCTTGGTAATTGATTTTCCTAAGAAATTTATTATCACGTTGTCAATTTATAACTAATGTCATGTTGGTGTTATAAAAACACTAGTGTTTAAGAAAGACATTAAGAATAAACTGTTTTGTTTCTATCTTTAAGAAAATGATTACATGCACTCATGCTTACTTGTGCGGTCTGTCTTGAGTTTCCAGGTAAGCCAGTTCCTGTCTATAAAGAATAATTCTCTAATTTTATTAATAAAAAAACTAACACTTATTAGATATGCATTTTCAATTCCATGAAAATATTCAATTGGTTCTATAATTTGTTAGTGAGAAAATAACATTGATATTTGTATTTAATATTGAACCATGTTCATGTAGCTGGGATAAACATTAATTGCACAGGAGGTATTGCAGTATATCATTGAGCTATTTAATTATATTTGATAATGTTTTAATAAATAAAAATATATTGATAGAATAATTACAATTAGTTTGCTTATACTATCCAGTATTAACTTGTAGTGAAACTTACAAACTGACTCTAAAATTTACATAAACAGCAAAGAATAGCCAAATACTTGAAAAACCAAATTGAGAGAACTTACTATAAAATGGCAATAATCAATATAGTGCCATTCTGGCAAAAATTTAGAAAGATAGATGAAGTGAGGAGAATATTGTTCAGAAGTTAGTAAACAGATATACGGCTGACTGATTCATAATAAGGATAATCAGTGATTTCAATGTCAGTATGAAAGTCTTTTTAAGAGATCAACATTGTTATAGGAAATACAAACCTTGAGGAAACTTTTAGAAAAATACTTATCCATATTTTGTTATATGATTAAAATTAAATAATCTAAATAAATAAATAAATGTTGCTGAAACAATTTAATATCTGTATGATTAAAAACTGAGAATTACCCCACAGGATGTACATAAAAACAGAAAATGTATAAGAGATGGAAATATGAGCACTAAAATAAAGCATAGGGAAAAAGCGATAACAGTGACTTTGTGACCTTGGAACAAGTAAATGTTTCTTGTAATATATAACAGGTAAATTAATTAGAAAATATAGTCTTTGGAGGGGAAAAAGACAATTTTACTCTTTGAAAACAGTTTAAGAAAATGAAAAGGCAAGCCACATAGTTGGTGGGGTTTTGGAAATTTGGGTGTCTGAGTAAGACTTTCATCATATAAAATATGTATACAACATATATATATATATATATATATATATATATATATATGTTGATCTGCCTATGTGAATCTATGTATATAATTAATGCACATACATATATAAAGTCTTCAACTCAGTATTTTTAAAGCTATCCAGTTTTTAAAACATGAACAAAACATTTAAAGAGATAATTTACAAAAGGAAATACATTACGAAAACCAGGAACTAGTGATAAACAATAGTACTCTTTAGGTTGCTTCCATGGCTTGACTACTGTGAAAGTGCTGAAATGGACACAGGAGTGATTTTTTTTTTTTGACATACTGGTTTCCTTTCTTTTTGATATATACCTAGTAGTGTGAGTATTGAATCATATGGTAGCTCTATTTTTAGTGATGTGAAGAAGCTCCATACTGTTCTCTATACTGGTGGTACTAATTTACATTCCCACCAGCAGTGCATAAGGGTTCCTCTTTCACTGCATCCTTGCCAGCATGTGTTTGTTGCTTTTATTAACAATAGTCATACTAACTGGAATGAGGTATGTTTTGGGGAAACCCCACGAGAGCCGAGGCAAGGGCCTGAAGCCTCAGCATGTTCTCATATAAATATAGAATTAGAAAAGAATTAGAGATATAGTTGCATAGCTATTCCTATATATAATCATACATAATCACATAGCTATTCATATGTAATCATAAAATATACATCTATGTAGTCATATAATCTTTAACCTTACTAATGAGTTTCAGGTCAAGAAGAAGAAGTTTCAGGGACTGAAGTGGCATTGGAAAAGAGGTGACCCTAAGGCAAGATGCTCTACGTCCTCTGTCACTCCCACATAAGGGCTGCTGGAGGATGCCTTGGCTCTGCGGCAGGACCAGCACTGTGAAAGCACCTGCTGTTTAGCCAGCTAAGAAAGGAGATGTCCGAGATGGCTGAGAGGTCTCAGGGAGTAAGGAAAAAACTCCACTCTCCCTAGCTCTTGTGGTAAGCCTGATGGCTGCCAGGGAGGCCCACAGACATCCGGGGATTTAATTGTCTCTATGTGGTCCTGTGCATTAGTTGTCATGTTCCATGGCTACTTTCAAGTTCTGCTTTTGCACCTGGTTCCTCTTTTTTTTAGAAGAAAAGAATTAGTAATAGTAACAGAAATTATAGTGACCTTGCTATTTCTTGACAAGTATGAAAAAAGTGCTGACGCCTTAGGTTTTCTCCTTGCCTCAGCTTCTTCAAAGTCTTAGGCCCCCTATCTCCAAAACATGTGATCTACCTGATCTTACCACTGACCATCATTACCTCATTCTACCGGCCCTCCCCGCCCAACCCCTGGCTTTGTACTCAATAAAAGTCAGAGTGTCCAGGTACTCCTGGCCACTGCTAGTCCCAGCGCTTTGGGTATCAGTGGATCCCTCGACCCAAACTCTCTTTTCTCTGTCTCTTTATTGTGTCTTTATTTCTAATTTCTCATCTCCACACCAGCAGGTGGGACTCACTGGACCCTATAGAGGTAATATCTCATTCTGGTTTTGATTTGCAGTTCTCAGTTGATTAGAGATTCTGAGCTTTATAAAAATATACCCGTTGTCCATTTTTATGTCTTCTTTTGAGAAACACCTATGCAGATCATTTGCCCAATGTTTAATTGGATTATTTACTTATTTTTTTGGCTGCTGGGCCATTTGAGTTCTTTACATATTCTGGATATTAACACTTGTCAGACTTAAAGTTTACAAATACTTTCTTCCATTCTGTGTGTTCTCTTCAACATCATGATTTCATTTTTATTAGATAGATTAAACACTCAGAAATTGAATGGCTGGAAGTAGGATTGCTAATGGCATATTATGTTTGAGAGTTCTCTTTTTATTTATTATTTTTTTTTTGAGACAGAGTTTCACTCTTGTTACCCAGGCTGGAGTGCAATGACGCAATCTTGGCTCACCGCAACCTCTGCCTCCTGGGAACAGGCAATTCTCCTGCCTCAGCCTCCCAAGTAGCTGGGATTACAGGCACACGTCACCATGCCCAGCCTAATTTTTTGTATTTTTAATAGAGACAGGGTTTCACCATGTTGACCAGGATGGTCTCTTTTTAATTTTTAAGGAATCTCAGAACTGTTTAAATACTGACTGCATCATTTTACGGTGTGCAAAAGTTCCAATATCTCCAGATACCTGCCAGTACTTTTGTTGGGATTTTTTTTCCTGTTTTGATAATATTCATCTTGATGCTGTGAGGTGATATCTAATTGTGATATTTCTCTTATGATTTGTGAGGTTGGTCATCTGTTCATGTACCTGTTGGCCATATGTCTGTCTTCTTTTGAGAAATGTCTGTTCAGGTTCTTTGCCCAGTTTTAATCAGGTTTTTGTTTTTGTTGTTGTTTCTTTTGTTTTTTGCTATTGAGTTGTATAAGTTTCTTATATATTTTAGAAATTAACCTCTTATCTGATAAATGATTTGCAAATATTATCTCTGATTCTGCAGTCTGCCTTTGTACTCTGTTAATTGTTTCCTTTACTGTGCATAAATACTTTAGTTTGATATAATTCCACTTCTGTATTTTTTTGTTGCCTGTGTTTATGGTGTCATATACATAAAATTGTCCAAACCAGTGACTAGGAGCTCTCACCTGATGATTTTTTCTAGAAGTTTTATAGGTTTAGGTATTACATTTAAGTAACTAGTTCATTGTGAGTTAATTTTAGTGTATGGGATAACAGTATTATTTCATTCTTTTGCATGTGTAATCCCAACACTTGTTGAATAGGCAATTCTTTTCCCATTGTCTATTCTTGGCAACTGTGTTAAAGATCAT
This sequence comes from Callithrix jacchus, assembly GCF_049354715.1. NCBI lineage: Eukaryota > Metazoa > Chordata > Mammalia > Primates > Cebidae > Callithrix > Callithrix jacchus. The sequence continues at coordinate 175,658,109 of NC_133503.1, read as the reverse complement.
TTGTCCATATATTCATGAATTTATTTCTAAATATTCTATTTTTATTACTTTTGTCTGTATGTCTGTCTTTATGCCAGTGCCATGCTAATTTAATACTCCGCTTTGTAATATATTTTGAATTCAAAAACTATAGCGTCTTCAGCTTTGCTTCCCTTTCTCAAGTTTCCTTTGGCTATTCAAGATCTTTTGTGTTTCCTTATTAATTTTAAAATTTGCTTTTCTTATCTTTACATAAAATTCTATAAGGATTTTGATAGAGATTTTTGAACATGGATGTATCCACTTGTTTATATCTTCTTTGATTTCTTTCAGAAATATTTTAATTTGAATGTCTCATTTCTTTTTCTTGCCTGTTTATTCATAAAAAAATTTTCAGTAACATGTTGAATAAAAGTAGTGAGAGTGGAAGAGAAGACATCCTTACATTGTTCCTGATTTTAAATGAAAGGTTTTAGTTTTTCTCTCTTTTGCATGATGTTAGTTGTGGGCTTTTTATATTTTGGCTTTGATACATTTTTATTCTTTCTATGTTTAGTTTGTTCAAAGATTTTATCATGAAACATTATGACATTTTTCTCTAACAATTTTACTATAGATAGTGAGATGAACATGTAATTTTATTATTTATTTTGTCAAAGTCGTATGTCACATCACCTAATTTTTATATGTCCAACCATCCTTTTATCCCAGAAATAAATTTCACTTGGTCGTGTTTTAATATCATTTTAATGTGCTGTAGAATTTGGTTTGCTAGAATTTTTCAAAAATTTCTGCCTCTATATTCATCAATATTTTTTGCATGCATGGCATTTAAATTATTATCAACTTAAAGACCGTTGTAACTATAATAAATTTTATGTAAGCTCCACAGTAGTTACAGCAATTTTGTGCCAAACACAAGGGAATAAAAGCATATTCATGCAAGAAAACAGCAAACACAAAAGAAGAAAACAAAAGAGGAAGAAACAGACAAAACATTTTTAATACTAAGAGAAAACGTTTTTTAAATGGCAATAGAAAACCCTTTCCTATCAGTAATACTTTAAATATAACCTAAGTAAGCTAACGTCTAAATTAAAAGATGCGGAGTGGCTGAATAGATAAAAACACATAACTCAACTATTGTCTATTAGAAACTCACTTTAGATTCAAGCACACACAAAGAGTGAAAGAGAAGGGATGGGAAAAATCTATTACATGCAAATAGTAACCAAAAAAAAAAGCACAAAACAGATTTAAAAATAAATAAACAATGACTTCAAGAGACAAATAAGGACATTATATGATAACAATAGGGTCAATTTTCCAGGAAGATATAACAGTTACAAATGTAGATATACCTAGTGTCAAGGCACCTGAATTATTGAGCATGCATTGGAGGATCTGAAGGGAAAGACAAAGAAATAAAACAACAGTGAAATACTTTAATACTCCTCTTTCAATAAAATATAGGATATTTAAACAGAAAATCAATAAGAAAACCGAGCATTTGAACAACAATCCCCAAAGAGACCTAATGAAAATACAGATTCTTACATCCAACAACAGAGAATACACACTCTTCTCTAGTGCACACAAATTATTTGTCATGGTAGATCATATATCATGTCACAAAACAAGTCAATGAATTTGAGATTAAAATTATATCCATTAATTTTTATGACCACAATGTAGTGAAACGAGAAATCAATTGCAAAGAAAAATAGGAAAATTCAAAAACATGGAAATACAATAAAATGCTGTTAAACATACAATGGATAAAAGTAATGAATAGAAGTAAATGGAAAGAGAAATGTAAATAAAAACCACAATGAGATACCATCTCATACCTGTCATAATCTCTATTACTAAAAAGACAAAAAATAATAGATGTTTATGAGAAAAGGGAATATTTATATTCCATTGGTGGGGATATAAATTAGTTCTGCACTATACAAAGAAAGCCATTTTGAGATTTTTCAAAGTTCTTAAAATAGTACAGTACCACCATTCGACCCAGCAATCCCATTACTGGGTATATACTCAAGCGAATATAATTAATTCCATCAAAAAGACACATGAACTCATATGTCATTGCAGTACTATTCATGAGAGCAAAGACATGGAATAAATTATGATGTCCATTAACAGTGAACTGGATAAAGAAAATGTGATACATATACATGATGGAACACTAGGAAGCTCTAAAAAATAATGAAATTATATCCTTCTCAGCAACATGGATGTATTTGGTGGCCATTATCTTAAGTTAATTATTGCACAAACAGAAAACCAAATACTGAAAGTTCTTACTTACAAGTGGGAGCTAAATACTAAGTACATATGGATGGGAATAAGACACTGGGAAGTTGTAAAGAGGGCAGAGAGTAGGACAAGGGTTGTAACACATACACCTTTTGTGTATGTGGAAGTCTATTTGTATCACTATAAAAGAAAACTTGTGGCTAGGTAGTTTATAAAGAAAAGACATTTAAATGGCTGGTGTGCCTGAAAGCCGTATAAGCCTGGCTTCAGCATTGCTTCTAGTGAGGGACTCAGGAAGCTTGCAATCATGGCAGAAGGCAGTGAGGGAGCCGACATTTCACATGTTGAGTGCAACAGCAAGAGAGAGGAGGGAAAGGTCCCAGAAACTTTAAAACAAAAAGATCTCACGTGAGCTAACTGAAGGAGAACTCATTTATTACCAAGGGAATGCTGCTAAACCATTCATGAGGGATCTGTCTCCATGATCTAATCACTTCCCATTAGACCTCACTTCCAACAATGAGAATCACATTTCAGCATGAGAGTTAGAAAAGACAAACATCCAAACCATATCAGGGTTCTATGCTCACTACCTGGGAGACAAGGTCATTTGTATCTCAAACCTCAGTCCAATAAAATATACCCAGGTAATAAATCTGCACACATACCCACTAAACCTAAAATAATATTTGAATTAAACAAAAAAGAAATTAGAAAATATCTGAGACAAATAAAAATAAAAATACAACATACAGAAGTTCATAGATACAGCACAGCCTTGTTTGTATTATAAAAAGAATAAACATCACAAATGAACAGCCTAACTTTGTATCTCTGGGAAAATAATTAATAAAGATGAAAGTGGATGTAATAAAATAAAGAACAGAAAATTAATGGTAAGAACAAAATCAGCAGTTGTTTTTTTTGAAAGAGTAACAAATTGACGAATCTTTGTCTAGACTTACTTGAAAAATAGAGAAGGCAAAGAAACAAAAGAAGAAATATTACAACAAATAGCACAGAAAAAATATATCATCAAGTCCTACTATGAACAATTATACATCAAGAAATGGGATGGCCTGGAAGAAATATATATACCTAGAAATAGATAATGTACCAAGACTGAATCATGAAGAAATAGAAAGTTGGAACAAAGTATAACTAGTATAGAGATTGAATCATTAATAAAAAATTTTCCAGCAAAGAAAAACCCAGGCCTGGATGGCTTTACTGGTGAATTCTACCAAACATTTAAAGAATAATTAATGCCATTCTTAACTCTTCCAAAAAAACAAATTGAAGAGGAAAGCACACTTCCAAACTCATTTTATGGGGGCAACAATATTCTGATACCAAAGCCAGACAAGGACAGCAAAGGAAAAGAAAACTTTGGGTCAATATATAAATCTTAGTTAAAATATTAATTTAAAATCTGTCTGTTTTATTTTCCCAATCATATAAAAATTATATATATATAATTTATATATATAATATATATTATAATATATATAATAATTTATATAATTATTATATATATATGACAGAGTCTCGCTCTGTCACCCAGGCTGGAGTGCAGTGACCTCAGCTCACTGCAGCCTCCACCTCCCCCGTTCAAGTGATTCTTCTTCCTCAGCCTCCTAAATAGCTGAGACTACAGGCACCTGCCACCAGGATTGGGTAACTTTTGTATTTTTTTTTTTTTTGGTAGAGTTGGGGTTTTGCATGTTGTCCAGGCTTGTCTTGAACTTCTGATTTCAAATGATCTGCCCTCCTTGGCCTCCCAAAGTGCTGGGATTACAGGCATTAGCCAATGTGTCTGGCCAACAATATTGCTTTTTAACAAAAAATTTGGTAGTAATATATAAGAATGATATAGGAAAATAATAAATTTTATGTCCTCCAAATAACATTTATTTCCAATACAGAAACAACAATGCTCTTAAATCTTAATAATTACCCCACATTATTATAATGTATAATATCTTTTCTTAAGACTGAAGTCACCATGTGAATAATACCTAATAATACCAGAGTTAAAATTTTAAATATTCCATGCTGACTTTAAAATATTTGTTAAAATTTGAGTCCTAAATTAGTGGCAAAAGCAAGCTGAGAAAACTGTAAAATGTTTTGTTCAGATAAAATTTGTTTACTTTTAATATGATGACTTTAGCACTTCTGGTGTATGTAGGATTATAGGACACTGAAAATATAGAAGAATTAAAGAAGATGATCAAAACACTATTTTAAGGACAATAGGAAAAGGAGTCAAAGTATAACACATACCCATAAAAATACTTTTAATTGTACACATTTTTGTCTGTTGTTTTGTTTTTACATTTCTTAAAAAGAAAAAAACTGCTTTAAATTTGTTACAGAGAGAAATTTGGTGGTTTTAGGTGTTTTAATTGTCATATAAAAAAGAACATAGATACCATGACCTTCCAATGCCTTCCAGCTTTATGCTTCTTTATAGTTTTAGAATAAATATGTCTTGGTTATTGTTCCCTTACAAATAACATGTGGGAGTGTGAGTACTGACATTCCATGCATAGTAATCAAAGTAATGTCTATTTTATGAGGGTACAGATCTTAATTAAGTTTGGTCCAATTGGGTCACCTTAGAAGAATAATTACAAGTCAAAGTGCCAGTGTTCAAGGTTATACTACTTGTAAAATGTTTCTTATTACATATTACTATACTTTTCATATTACTATTATTAATATAATTATCTTTGCATGGTAAATATTTTTTAACATTTTATTCACATTTAGGCTGTAACTTAGTTTTTTTAATCCTTGGAAAAAAACTAATAGATTATCAGAAGAACATGGAATCTCATCAAAAAATAAGAACCCATAAAACTAGTAGGTATTTTGAGATGAACTCTGTTTTTTGACACTATGCAAGATTTGTACTGTATTACATAAGAAAATTTATGAACACATCTTAAATAGCTACTAAAATAATGGTTATATTTTTCAGATTTATTTTGGAATTTTAAATAGGTAACTTTAAAAGAAAAGAACCTTTAAGGGGTCTTTTTAACCTTTTCCTTAGAGAGAGAGGAAGAAAGAGAGAGAGAGAGAGTGTGTGTGTGTGTGTGTGTGTGTGTGTGTAATAAAATAGCAAATTATTCAAACTCATTTAGCAATGAAATTACAAGGTTAATTTAATGCATATGTTAATACCTTGTAAGGGCTTCCATAGTCAGCTATTGGGTCAAGTGGAGCTGTAAAGAAGGATAAAAAGATAAGTAGTGCTAAGAGGGATCAGTATAGGCAAATCTCAGAAAATTTTACCAAAACACCCTTCCCAAAAATGTGGGCTTTTTTAATTTCTCAAAAGAGAAGTTAAAAACTTCTACAGAAAGTAGAGTTTAATCTGGCAGCATAGTTCACCTTGGACTTGGTTTATCTTAGAGGCACAGAGTAGGCAGAAATGTATACAGAATCTCCAGAAGTAGCCATATATAAAAGACAAAGACAATCTTTGGAGTAAAGACGGCCTTTAGATTAAAAACAGTTAACCTGGAAGAATAATATTTCCTTGACCAAAATAATTTTATTATGAGGAAAAACAATGGGCTTTCATTATGTACACACCAAAAATCTCTTGGATGATAATAAGGAACAATGAAATGAGGAAATTAGGAAACCATGTTAAGCCCATTAGAACATGTTATCAGGTAGCAGAAGAAATAAGATATGTTACTGTAAGGTTTATTGCCAAGGTAAAATGAGGAAACTGAGGCAAATATAAGAAAATGAGAAGCTAATTTTTTCAGCTCCCAGGCAAGGTTCGGTGGTCCAGGAAGAGGCCAAAGAAGTCACGCCAGTCTGTTTAGGGCATGGGGTTTTATGGAGGGGGGAAGGCAATTGATTGGTTATTGGGGAAACAAAGGGAAGGCAATTTTATTGGCTGTTGAGAGACAGGAAGTGCCTGGAGCTAGCTGTCATTGATAGGTGGGTGGGACCTTGGGTAAGTGGGCCTTGATTGGATATAGAGGAAACAAAGGGAAGGCAATTTTATTGGCTGTTGAGAGGCAGGAAGGGCCTGGAGCTAGCTGTCATTGGTAGGTGGACGGGACCTTGGGTAAGTGGGCTTTCTGGGGGCATATGGGGCAGACCACTGCCAGGCAGGGTATAGTGAGGCTTCTTTAAAAATTTTTCTGCAGGGTTTTTCAACAGCAGGCTGGAGGTTGGATGCATAATTTAGTGCTGAGTGTGGGCTTGGGTATGGTATGCAAATGTGGGTGCGGGGAAGCCATGTGGTGAAGCCAGATAACGAGCTTGGGTGATGATGTAGTTATCAGGCACCGAGAATGATTAATGTGTCTGTTTGACTCCTGGTGAGGCAACCAGCCTTACAGTTACCAATTACTTCACCTTCAATTCCATAACCATAACAAAACAACAGGAAGTAAATAAATACAAAAGCTTAAACAAGCAAATATATATATGAAGGTGAATCAGCACAAAACAGGAAAACAAGAATTTAATAAAAAGTTGATGAGTTGACAGTGAGAAATAAACTTTTATATCAAAGAACACATGAAAGAGGTAAAGAAAAAAAAACACAAAATAAAGACAATGATGTTGGAAGTGCAACACAGAACAATAATATTTATAACACCATAAGGGACACTTGGATTATGAAACAAAAATCAATAGTGAATAAAATAAAATAAAAATAAGGAATTTTAAGTTTAAAGAGAATTAATAGATGTGGAAAAAAGAAGCAAAAATCCCCTTTCTGCAGGTATTTTGAATCCCCCAATTAAGCAAATACAAAACAAAATCTAAGAGCAACATAATAGATTCATTTAGTATGGCTTTGGCAAAGTGGTATGCTTATCCATTGCTGGAGATAATGTAAATACATTGTAGCACTGAATTGCCCTCAGCAAACTATAGCCTGTAGACTAATCATTGTTTCTCTAAACAATGATTTATTGGAAAACAGCTATTTACATTTTGTTACATATGGCCAAGTACAGCCAAGTTTACCACTTCCAGGATCATATGCGTAAAAGCCTAAACTATTTATTGGGTGATACTTTAAGAAAAACTTGGCAACCTCTGATTTATAACAAAATTAAAATTTGTAATTATACAGCGTGGTTTAAAAAATTATAGCATATCTGAATGATGGAATACTATGCATCTGTTAATAGAGTGAGGATACTTTTTTGTACTTTTATGAATAAACCTACATGCTTTTAAAGGCTACTATTTTTGTTAAAATGAATATAATAATTGCTATCTATTTGATTTTATAGCCATAAAAAATATGTAGAATAAAAATAAATATTCCTATAGTAACGTTCTGTGAATTTTATATCTTACGTGTGGATGAGAACCTGGAAGGTAAGAAAATGGAGTTCCTGTATGCCTTCTGGGACATTTTGTTTGTTTTGTTACCAAAGCACCAGGGGTTTTGTCTAGGTGCTGCTGCTCACTTCACAGAAAGCCAATAACTGAGAACCCAAGTATTGCACACACACACACAAAAAAAAGGCTTTAATTGGGTGCTGAAGCCAAGCAGATGGGAGATCAGTCTCAAATCTATTTCCCTGACTAAAAGTGGGCTGTATATAGCAGGGAAGAAATGTAACCATGTGTGAAAATAAGAACTAAGGAGGGGTGAGGAAGCAGTCATGATGAATGAGAAGTCTGCATCTGGTACTGTGATTTGGTGAGTCTCAGTTCTTTGATACAAGTTGCAATTATTTGATACTTTTTTTGAGAGGCCTGAATGTCCTGTCCTGAGGAAGGAATTCAGATAAAACAAACATATTTCAAGCTTTAAGACCAGAATGTTCAATTTCTACATTTATCAAAAAGGACAGTGTATGGAAATATTGTGTCAGTTTCAGATTTTGAGCCATATATATATATATATACAGTAGCCATACAAAACTTTAAACAAATTAAATTTAAAAATTAAAGATTCCTGTGAGGTTTTTTTTTTTTTTTTTTTTTGCTTTACACATAGTCTCTTTTCATTCCCCAGGCTGGAGTGCAGTGGTGCAATCACTGCTCATGCAGCCTTGATCACCCAATCTCAGACAATTCTCCCACCTCAGCCTCCCAAGTAGCTGGGACAGCAGGTGAGCACTGCCACACCAGGCTAATGTTTGTATTTTTTGTAGACACGGGGTCTTGCCTTGTTGCCCAGGCTGATTTTCAGCTCCTGTTCTCAAACAATCCACCTGCCTCAGCTTCCCACAGTGTTGAGATTACAGGCATGAGCCACCAAACCTGGCCCTGTGATCTTTTAAAACAAAACTAAGGAGCAAAAGATGCTATTTAGTAATTAATTAGTAAATATTTATTGAAAGAGAATAAATATTTATTGAAAGAAAATATTTACTGAAAAAGAATAAATATTTATTGAAAGAGAATATTTATTGAAAGAGAATAAATATTTATTGAAAGAAAATACTGAAAAAGAATAAATATTTATTGAAAGAGAATATTTATTGAAAGAGAATAAATATTTCCTAATTAATTACTATATACCATCATTTGCTCCTTAGTTTTGTTTTAAAAGATCACAGAGCCAGGTTTGGTGGCTCATGTCTGTAATCTCAACACTGTGGGAAGCTGAGGCAGGTGGATTGTTTGAGAACAGGAGCTGGAAATCAGCCTGGGCAACATGGCAAGACCCCGTGTCTAAATTCCATTTGACCCAGTAATCCCATTGCTGGTTATATATCCAAAGGATTTTAAATCGTTCTATTACAAAGATACATGGACCTGTATGTTCATTGTGGCACTGTTTACAATAGCAAAGACCTGGAACTAACCCAAATGCCCATTGATGATAGACTGGACAAGGAAAATGTGGCACATGTACACCATGGAATGCTATGCAGCCATAAAAAATGATAAGTTCGTGTCCTTTGTAGGGACATGGATGAGTCTGAAAACCATCATTCTCAGCAAACTGACACAAGAACAGAAAATCAAACACCACATGTTCTCACCTGTAGACAGGTGTTGAACAATGAGAACACATGGACACAGGGAGGGGAGCATCACACACTTTAGAAAATTTGAAATTATTCTTAATTTTACTGCAAGCCAAAGGGACTGCAGAGAACAAATCTGATTAATTGATGTTTACCACATAAACAAAGTGGGATTTAAAAAAAAATTAAATGGCCTAATATTTTGAAAAAGGCAATCATAATAGGCTTCTGTGACCTTTCATAATTAATTGAGCACCATGATCTTTCAAAATATTAGCTTGTACTAACAGTGTCAAGTTGGTATTTATCTCAGAAATGCAAATGTTAGAAAATTCATCAAAGCAGATTATTCATTAATTTATTATGTTAATAAAGATTAGTTGTTTCTATGTATAGGGATTTTGCCAATAAACTGATGAGAGTTTCTTCTTTAAAAATATATATTTTATTGAACTTTAGGTTTTGGGGTACATGTGCAGAACATGCAGAATTATTGCACAGATATATACATGACAATGTGGTTTGATGCCTCCATTCCCCCATCACCTGTATCTGGCATTTCTCCCCATGTTATCCCTCTCCAACCTTAAGATCATGGTGCTCAATTAATTATGAAAGGTCACAGAAACCTATTATGACTGCCTTTTTCAAAATATTAGGCCATTTAATTTTTTTTAAATCCCACTTTGTTTATGTGGTAAACATCACTCAGATTTGTTCTCTGCAGTCCGTTTGGCTTGTAGAAAAAGTAAGAATAATTTCAAATTGTCTAAATATTTTTACCTTTAAATTTTCAATAATATAATTTAAGTGCTTGTAAATTTTTTTTTAATGTTTCACTCGTTTTCCACTTTTAGATTTACTTACAACTCAAAAGTTGTCTATCATAAATATACTGAAAATTATCTCAGCTTTCAGGATTATATCACATGATGCTTGAATTATTACAAAAGTGCACTGAGTTAAAAATATATTGAGAATTGAAAACCATCTATTTTGCAGTGCAGATAGCTTCACCCTTTTGAACCTCTGTTTTCTCATCACTATCTATAATTAAAACACTGACCTAGAAATGTCTTGAATGAAAAACAGGAGGTAGGAAAAGTGCTTAGCATAGTGCCTGGCACATGGTACTTATTCCACAAATGTTAACTTTTAATCAAGTAATAGATATAGTGATATCATAATTCCTTTTATATAAATACTTAGAAGTCCATTAAAACTTCAATTAAATTGTGTGACTTCTCTTTGTGGGAAAAATTGTTTTATTTGGCAGAGTTTAGGTTTTGAAATCTTCTTTGTAATAGTAACTAACTAATGTGTAGTGGATATCTAATGTAAAATTTGTTTTTATATCTAACTAAGGGTCTTTTTAGTATGTTGGATTTTTCCACAGAAAATTATAAATTTGCATGAGCACATACGAAGAGGCAAGACAGTGAATTATAAACAAAATATACTCTATTGCATCTATTACAGAAGTTAAAATATGTAAAGAAAAAGAAAATATATTTCCATTCATTACAAATGGTGACAAGACTATAAAATAAAACAATTTCACTTTGCTTTCTGATTTGTTTATATTTACTACTGTTGATCACAGTAATGGAATCCAGAAGTTAATTTCATAAAAACCACATGAATTTGACACCAAAAGCTTCAGTTTGCTGCACATGATTTTGCAGACATGTGGGAGAAAGGCGTATCTGAAAAGAAATCATGTGGCCTCTGTCCTGGTATGCTGGTAGAGGAAACAGAAGTATAAGGAAGGAGGAAAGATCACACTGTCTAAGAAGCAAGTCATAGGGAATAACATATTTTTAGAACAGTGTTTGGTTTTTAAAGATTCAACTGTATTGTGAATCATCTCATTAAGACCATTCCAAATAGAAGTGTAATTTGCCTATTTCTCAGCATAATTAGAAGGTATTTTAAACTGTGATGGGCATAGTCTTATATGCTTCCTTGGACACTTTTATTTTAAAGTCTTAAAAATTGATTTTGTTATATGATTAGCCTTTTCAAATAGCAAAAAAAAAAAAAAAAAAATCTCTACAAACTGATTGATAGTGATGAAAGCAGTTCAAGAAGAAAATAGGTTTAGTAGAAGTATGTTGGATTACTCCTCAATGAAGACTTTCCCATATAAGACAGAATAATAGTGAAAAGAGATTTATTTTGGTGGGGGAAAAAACTAGAAAAATGAAGCAAACAACACAGAGTAAAAAAAAAAAAAATGACATGTTACATCAATTCAGGCTGGTTACCTTTTGCCTGTTAAGATCAATGGAAAATTAAAACTAAGAATTAAAATTTGATTATCAAGATGAAATGGTAATGCCATACTTTTAAGCATTTTATCATTCTTTAAGACACACAATTTTGATTCACACATAGGAAAATGTCTTTAACAGTATTTGTTTTTAGCAGAATTTGTCTTTAACATTTTCCTATGTGTGAATCGAAATTGTGTACCTCAAAGAATGATAAAATGCTTAAAGAATGCCTTGAAGGCATATCAAGGCTTTCCACCAGGAAAGCATGATTTAATATGCCCTCCTAAGTTAAAAAGCTTAGTGAGAATTGAAAATATAAAATTGGATGTATGGGTTGGGATAATTGTGTCAATCAAGGTTGCAAAAATTATTTTTGAAAAATTAACTGATGAAGAATATATAATTTATTTCTATTTTATTTGGTTACCTTAAGGTACACTCTAATGTCTTATGATATAAACAAAATAGACGTACTTTTAAAAGTTTATTTTATAGGTGTTCTAAGTTTAATTTAACATGTACAAATGCATGCAAACTATTTTCTTGTTTAGCACAAGCATAAAAATCAAACAAATTCATAAAAATTAGAATAACATATTTTGGGAACATTTAAAATCAGAGATTCATCTTTAAAATAAGATTTCCAGAAACACAATTGTAATTTGAATTTACAATCCAGACATTTAATTTTGAAACTTCTCTCTTTTTTTTCTCTTCAATCACCTTGCCTGCCATAACTCTTGCAAAGTAGAAAAAGCAAGAAATATTTTAATCATATTGTATGCTGCAACATTGGCTTTTGGAATGACCCTACAATGCCCTCTGCATTAAAAAATGTGTGGATATCAGCACCATAGTACTCATACTCTCCTGCCACTCAAAAGCAATTTAATCGTAGTAAGCTTTAATAATATCACTGTGATTCCACCATCCCAACTACTCCCACGGTCCTCTGATAAAGAACCTCTGATAACATTCCTTATATTTTGTCATCCTTCAAAGAATGCACAATACACGGTAAATTACAATAGTTTAGCTAAGTGAGCAACATACAAACCAATGTGTTATTACAACAGAGAAATAAAAATTTGTTGAGCAATGACAACAATTTATGTAAAGTATTTCTGCACATTGTAATTTTGTTCATATGTCCTTTAAAACGATGTACTACCCTGCAGATTACAAACTTCTTCAGGTAATTCTAATTATTTAAAAATATTACTAGGCCAGGAGCGGTGGTTCATGCCTATAATCCCAGCACGTTGGGAGGCCAAGGCGGGCAGAGCATGAGGTCATAAGTTCAAGACCAGTCTGGCCAACATGGTGAAACCTCAGAACTAAAACAGATTTACAAGAACAAAACAAACAATCCCATTCAAAAGTGGGCAAAAGATATTAACAGACACTTTCCAAAAGAAGACATACATGAGGCCTACAAACATATGAAAAAATGCTCATCATCACTGGTCATTAGAGAAATACAAATCAAAACCACATTGAGATACCATCTCACGCCAGTTAGAATGGCGATCATTAAAAAATCTGGAGACAACAGATGCTGCAGAGGGTGTGGAGAAATAGAAACACTTTTACACTGCTGGTGGGAGTGTAAATTAGCTCAACCATTGTGGAAGACAGTGTGGCGATTCCTCAAGTACCTAGAAATAGAAATTCCATTTGACCCAGCAATCCCAGGACTGGGTATATATCCAAAGAATTATAAATCATTCTACTATAAAGACACATGCACATCAATGTTCATTGCAGCAGTGTTTACAATAGCAAAGACCTGGAACCAACCCAAATGCCCATTGATGATAGACTAGACAGGGAAAATGTAGCACATATACACCATGGAATATTATGCAGCCATCAAAAATGATGAGTTTATGTCCTTTGTAGGGACATGAATGAACCTGGAGTCCATCATTCTCAGCAAACTGACACAAGAACAGAAAATGAAACACCACATGTTCTCATTCATAGGTGGGTGTTGAACAATGAGAACACATGGACACAGGGAGGGGAGCACTACACACTGGGGTCTGTTGTGGAGAATAGGGGAGGGACAGCAGGGGGTGGGGAGTTGGGGAGAGATAGCATGGGGAGCAATGCCAGACACAGGTGAAGGGGAGGAAGGCAGCAAATCACACTGCCATGTGTGTACCTATAAAACAATCTTGCATGTTCTTCACATGTACCCCAAAACCTAAAATGCAATAAATAAAAAAATAAAAATAATTAAAAAATTAAGTGGTTTGGTGGTGTGCATCTGTAATCCCAGCTACTTGGGAGGCTGAGGCAGGGGAATCCCATGAACCTGGGAGGAGGAGGTTGCAGTGAGCCGAGATCACACCACTGCACTCCAGCCTGGGTGATAGCATGAATCCAACTGAAAATTTACATCATATACATATATGTATACATATACATATACATATATATATTATATTATAATTATATATTATGTATTAATTAATAAGTTATTTCAGTTGGGGAAATGTGTAAATTTATTTTGAATCCAATATAGTGCATAGATGAATGATAAATTACTAGGTGTTATACAGATCATTAAGATAACCATCCAAAAATGCTTTCATGTTGACTTTTAAATTGTGCTTCTCCCCAAAAATCATCAAAAGTCTTGGGCCAGTGGTGATTGAGAAAAACTGCTCTTACTTTCTCCAAGCCTTTGATTTATCAGATCAATAAGTTATAAAACGTGAAGACTCAACTTTACTTTGATGGATAGAAGAAAAGTTTGGATGGGCAGACACAAATAAACTGTATTCATTACCAATGGACATACTCTTGTCACTTCATTTACCCTTTTGAAATGGCATCTCAGAGCCATACCTCCAGTTATATCAGAAGAGATTGTTTAGAAAGGCTCACAGGAATCAGCCATGGATCAGACATAACAATCATAACAATGCTTTTGCATGTGACCAAAGGTGATAAAATAATATTTATTACTGCTTTTGTTCATTAGCAGCAATAGCAAATGAATAGATCTCCCATCTTTTCTATATCAATGTTTTGACAACTGTAATATGTTTTTATTCTCTGAGGTAACTGAGCAATCATCTGAAATACAACTTATTCTTTCAACAAACATTTAGTAACTTCTTAGTTGGAATAATACCAAGTTAAATTTTTTTCAAGGATGTTGTCTCATTTAATATGTGTTACATAATTAAAGTAGAAAAAGAACTCTATAAAGACAAAGGATTTGAAGACCTTGTATTTGTTACCAAAATTATCCCTACTGTATGACTCAATCTGCATGTCTTTTTCCATTTGCCAATTGCAGTTTCTTTGTGTACGGCTTAGCTTAGTTTCTGAAAGACAGAATCTTTACCTGAAGAAATGAAGTATTTTCCACATAATTCAGAACTTGTGCCTCTGGATATATATGGGACCTTAGGTCAACAATCATTAAGAGGATTTATCACCTAATATATAAATAATTTTAGCTGAATTTTGTGTCTTGGGACTCAAATCAACAGATACAGTTTCATTTTCTGGACTAGCCATAAAACCACCCTTTTTTTTTTCTTTTTTTTTTTTTCAGTATCTTCCCCAAAACCTAATGGAATTTGTTTCTATTAAGTGGTTTAAAAATGCAGAAAGGCTGGGTTCAGTGGCTCACGCCTGTAATTCCAGAACTTTGGAAGGTCAATAAGGGCAGAAGTTTGAGACCAGCCTGGCCAACATGGCGAAACCACTTCTCTACTACAAGTACCAAAATTAGCTGGGTGTGGTGGCAGGCGCCTGTCATCCCAGCTACTCAGGAGGCTGAGTAAGGAGAATTGCTTGAACCTGGAGGCAGAGGTTGTAGTGAGCTGAGTTTCACCACTGCACTCCAGCCTGGGTGACGAGAATCAAAAAAGCTACTGTTTCAGAAGAATGCAAAGTGAGATGGATGAAGAAATATTGTAAGGAAGGGGTCAGAACCTGTTGTATGGTTTTATTTTATATGCACCTGTGAAAAATAAGGGAAATTGTATATTATGAATGGTACTTTTCAAGGAAAAAAAAGGACAATACAAGCTTTCAAGTATAGGAACAAACCCAAGAATCTTTCTAGAGGAATCTTACTTCATGTCAAATGTGCTGTACATTTTATAAAAAAGGTTTTTCATTTAAAATAAAAAATTATGTTATAGTTCTAGTTTATATATAACATCTTACATAAGGTAGAATGCTGTGACTGATTCAGGCCTCCTGATTCCTTTTCCCACCCATACAGTTTCATACATTAGGCCATTTAATTTTTGCAAATCAAATGTCTCAAATTTCACAGTTCATTTTCAAGTTTAAAAAATACTAACGTGTTTTCTATTTCCTCCAGAATAGATTTGCGTTGTTACCTTTTTTGTGCAATAATGAATCATTTTTTGACACATTCCAATATTTTTTTTGCACATGCCTTTCCTCATTTCAGTTCTAAGTAATGAAATCATTGCTGACCCCATTGGCGTTCATCTCCACTCTGATTTGTGTGAAGATCTCTTAGATTGAAGTTTTACGCTGTCAACAAATAGACGGGCTTGCTGTGATCTTGTCACAGTCTATTTGTTTTATATTGTTTCTCTTTTCCCTTCGCATAGTTCCTCAATCTAATTTCACGTGAAAATATACTTAGTGGGCTGCTTTTACTCATTTTTCTGGATCATCAATAGAAATGTTAACTGACAGAAATAAATATAGTATAGGCCTCCGTAACACCCTACGAGATATTTACTTTCATTAGTTTATTACAGATCATCCCCCATTTTCAAAATCTGCCAGTTTTATGATGGGTGTGCATGTTTTACTCTGAGATCTTCCTGTTGATTTTTCTCTTTAAATTTAAGCCCTTCCATAATTCGACACAAATGTAAGAAGGGAAAAAAGCAGTCGTCCATTTTCGTGATCAGCCTTGACTTCTCCGACTGAGTAATTGTCCTTACCACATGATATGGGATTTTCGAAGAGTATAAAATAGTTTAACTTTGTGTCAAATGTATTTATCATGTGCCTATTATCAGGATTCCATTCTCCTGAGTACTGATTACTTGAAAGAAAACTCAAGTGCTTTTTAAATATTTTAAAAATGTAAGACTGATAAAAATATCAATATATTCTTTTTCCCAAAAAGATCTTTAGAAGTCATAACTAGTAAATTGCCAAATTGTAATTGAATGGAGAATTTTTATGACAGTTTTATCCTATTGATTACATATTTATTGTATTTTTTTAGTGCACATTATCTAGTATATTATAAATCTGTTGTCAAAGTCTGTAGATTATTTGAATTTTTTTTTTTTTTTTTTTTTTTTTTTGGGACGGAGTGTTGCTCTGACACCAGGCTGGAGTGCAGTGACACAATCTTGGCTCACTACAACCTCCATCTTCTGGGTTCAAATGATTCTTCCACCATAGCCTCCCGAGTAGCTGGGACCACAGGTGTGTGCCACCACACCCGGCTAATTTTTTTGTATTTTTAGTAGAGATGGGGTTTCACCGTGTTGGCCAGGATGGTTTCGATCTCTTGACCTTGTGATCCACCTGCCTCAGCCTCCCAAAGTGCTGGGATTACAGACATGAGCCACTGCGCCCGGCCTATCTGAATTTTTTAAAAAGTGATAAGTGCTAAGTTTTAACATGGCTCCTAAAGTTGTAGAAAATTACTGTTGAAAATTATTATTATTATTATTATTATTTTGAGAGGGCGTTTCGCTTTTGTTACCCAGGCTGGAGTGCAATGGCGCCATCTCGGCTCACCGAAACCTCCGCCTCCTGGGTTCAGGCAATTCTCCTGCCTCAGCCTCCTGAGTAGCTGGGATTACAGGCACAGGCCACCATGCCGAGCTAATTTTTTGTATTTTTAGTAGAGACGGAGTTTCACCATGTTGACCAGGATGGTCTTGATCTCTTGACCTCGTGATCCACCTACCTCGGCCTCCCAAAGTGCTGGGATTACAGGCTTGAGCCACCGCGTCAGCCTGAAAATTATTTTCTATGTAATAATTGAACAATAATACAATTTTGGTGTTAGAAATAATCATTAATATTTGACACTAAAGTTTGCATATGCTTTGCAGAAGAGCAGAGTAATCTGCAACAGATAAGTCAGAAATTTAAGAGATTTAAACTCCATCTTAGAATATAACTCAGCTCTTCAGACGTCCAGAACTCTGAAATGCCACACCCAAATCATGAAAGCAAAAATGGCTATGTATTATTTTCTTTTTTTTTTGAGGGTGGGGTCTTGCTTTGTCTCCCATGCTGGTGTGCAGTGGCATGACCTCAGCTCACTGCAACCTCCGCCTCCCGGGTTCAAGCAATTCTCTGCCTCAGCCTCCTGAATAGACGGGATTACTGGTGCCCACCACCACACCTGGCTAATTTTTGTATTTCTGGTAGAGATGAGGTTTCACCACCTTGGCCAGGCTGGTCTTGAATACCTGACCTCGTGATCCACCCACCTTAGCCTCCCAAAGTGCTGTGATTACAAGTTTGAGCCACCTATGTATTATTTTTCTATTGCTGCATTACAGAAAACTACAAACTAGGAGAATAAAAACAACCTGCATTTGTTTTTATCTGATCACAATTCCCCTGGCTCAGGAGTCTGTCTGAACATGGCATTGCTGCTCAGGGTCTCAGAAGGATGCAGTCAGGCAGACACCATTACCATCCAGGGCTCAACTCGAGAGAAAACTTCCAACATCCTTCAGGTGGTTGGCAGGGGTCATTTCTTTGTGACTATCTGCCTGAAGCCTTTGGGCTGGCCCTCTGCTGGGGACCAGGTTTTAAAACTGCTTACATTTCCCAGAGGCCACCTGCAATTCTTCGGCATTTGGACCTCTTTGGTTAGACTGCTTACAATCAAGGCAGCAAGGTCAATTATTTCACCTCAGGGAGGTTCCTCATCCCTCTTTTCAAAGCTTTCTCCTGATTAAGTCAGTCTATCACAAAGCAATCTACACTGCTATTAACTTTAAATAAACTTATTGGGGAATTTAATTACATCTGCAAACCTCATCACCTTTGTCATCTTCTCTTAACTAGAAGCAAATTACAGACCCACCTCCACTCAACGGAAGTGATTATAAAAGGTGTGAGCACGGGGGCATGGGAAGCATGAGGGACCCTAGGATATGTCTACTGTAGCTTGCTGCCATGATTCAAACTAGCAATTAATTATAATTCTGGCATATATATTAGATACAGAAAGCACAATTGAACTTTAAACTTTTCTTGAATAATTCAAGAATCTTGCCTGACTCTCCATATTCTGTACTTGTTCTCAAAGTTTAAACTCAATCAACTTTGTTTACTGTTTCATCTCTTTGTCTTGAGGTTTTGAGAGATTCTATTACTCTTTTCCTCCTCCTCTCTCTCTCTCTCATTCCCATGAGCACCCAAATATATCATAGATAAGCTCTGTTCAATACAAACATAATATAAGCTTCACAGGCAAGTCACAGATGTAATCACATTAAAGGTAAAAAGGAACATGTGATGCTAATTTGAAGAATATATTTTAACTCAACATATAAAAATATAATCATGACACATACTATATATAAACAATTCTTAAGCAACTATTTACATTTTTTCTTCTTACTAAGTCTTCAAAATGTGGGTTGCATTTTACACTTACAGCACGTCTCATTGTCTTCAGCTCAATATGCACATGTGAAACAGCACCCACCTTATTGACAATGTGGCTCTCACTTATTAAAGACAGTATCATAGCAGTCACATCAGGAAGATGGTGGAATAGATGATGACCTGCTTATAAACCTCCACGACAACAAGAATTCCACAGTCACTCACAGACGAAAGTCTCTCTTTGGGAGCCTTGGGATTCATGTAGGAGGCTGTAAAACTCTGATAGGGCCCAAGATCTTGGAGTGTCTTTTTAAGAATGTGCACTAGGACCTGTGTTGCTGATTTGCTGAACCTGTTCCCAGATACAAGCCCAGAAACAATTTCATTCCAACGGGGCTTTTCGATAGCCCCTCTTGGTCTAGAATTTGCAACCCTAATCATCTACCAAGGGGTTGAGGAGGAACTGTGCCCACTAGCGCCTCAGTGAATAGGCTCATATGCCTGCTGATGTCAGTCTCAGCAGTAAACATGAAAGTTACTATGTCGATTGGCCCCAGTCTTCCTCAGCTGAAGTCTCAGCTCAGAACTGTTCACACAGGAACCCAGAGAAAGACACACCGTATCTAACAGTCCAGAAATCTTAGCCTCTCTGACATGCTCACCAACCTTCAGCTCACAGCTGATCCTGATCCTCAGTTCTAGCCCATGTTGTTGCAGTTGAGGACTTATTCAGCCTTTGCGGGAATCTGTTGTGACATGTGTTTATCTGGTACAACAAGACAAGCTTTCAGGCTTGAATTCCTGGCCAGATTTCCCAAACAGCCTAGGCAAACGTCTTGAGTCTCCCGAAGGTCTGTGCAGGCCAGAGAGCTGCACCAACCTCAGAACCATTGAGAGACTTTTGGAAGACCTGGATTTAGGTTTAGTCCAGTGCTATGATGGTTGTGGTAGTCGCAGGCTTAGGAAACACAAGCGTCAATCTGCTTAGAATATCTGGAAGACATCAGAGGAAGATGAACACAAACAAAGGCAGATCACAAAGCCATGAATAAATACCTAATCTCTCAAAGCATAGACATTGTTGTACATCCACAAGCATCATGAATATTCAGGGAAATATGGCCTCATCAAATGAACAAAATTATGTGTTAGATACCCACTTTAAAGTGATGAAGATGTATGATCTTTCAGCTAAAGAATTCAAAATAGTTACTTTGAGGAAGCTCTACAAGCTTCAAGAAAATGAAAGAAAACCATTTAGGAATTTATGAGAAAATTTTGACAGAGATGGAAATAATAAAATTCAGAAATTCTAGATACAAAAAATACAATAAAAAAATTAAAAGTTCAGTAGAGTGCATCCATAACAGAATTGATCAAACAGGATAAAGAATCAATGGGCCTGAAGAAAAGCTATTTTAAAATATACAGTTGAGATAAAAGAGAAAATAAATAATAAAAAGAACGAAGAAAGAATATAAAATTTATGAGAACAACTTAAGGGCAAGATTTGGATTATTGAGCTTCAAGGGGGAATTGTGAAAGAAAAAGCATAAAAAGCTTATTCAAAGAAATAATAAGAGAAGTTTCCAAACCTAGAGAAAATATAAATAGCCAATTTTATATTTTTATATAGAGAATGGTCAGCTGTCACCAATCAGATTCAACCCAAATATTAATGCCCTGAGACATATAATAATCAAACATATAAAAGTCAAAGAGAGAGAGGATTTGAAAACAGCAGAGAAAAGAAGGGTATACCATCCAAGGAAGATCCAATATATCTAGCATCAGATGTCGCAGTAGAAACCTTGCAGGCCAGAAGGAAGGGAAAAAAATATAATCAGTGTTAACATTGCTTAGCAAGAATACTATACCTAAAAAAGCTATCCTTCAGAAATGAAAGAGAGATAACAATTTTCTTAGACAAATAAAAGCTGAAGAAATTAATTAGTATAAAATCTGTCCAAATAGAAATGCCAAAGCAGGCTTTAAAAACAAATCAAAACCACATTGAGATACCATCTCAGGCCAGTTAGAATGGCGATCATTAAAAAATCTGGAGACAACAGATGCTGGAGAGGATGTGGAGAAAAAGGAACACTTTTACACTGTTGGTGGGAGTGTAAATTAGTTCAACCATTGTGGAAGACAGTGTGGCGATTCCTCAAGGCCTTAGAAATAGAAATCCCATTTGACCCAGCAATCCCATTACTGGGTGTATATCCAAAAGTCTATAAATCGTTCTACTATAAGGACACATGTACACGAATGTTCATTGCAGCACTGTTTACAATAGCAAAGACCTGGAATCAACCCAAATGCCCATTGATAATAGACTGGATTGGAAAAATGTGGCACATATACACCATGGAATATTATGCAGCAATCAGAAATGATGAGTTTGTGTCGTTTGTAGGGACATGGATGAATCTGGAGAACATCATCCTCAGCAAACTGACACAAGAACAGAAAATGAAACACCGCATATTCTCACTCATAGATGGGTGATGAAAAATGAGAACACATGGACACAGAAAGAGGAGTACTAAACACAGGGGTCTATTGGGGGGAAAAAGGGGAGGGCCAGTGGGAGGGGGAGGTGGGGAGGGATAGCCGGGGGAGAAATACCAAATGTGGGTGAAGGGGAGAAGAAAAGCAAAGCACACTGCCATGTGTGTACCTACGCAACTGTCTTGCATGCTCTGCTCATGTACCCCAAAACCTAAAATCCAATAAAAAATTAAAAAAAAAACATTATTAATATAATTTTAATTACAATATTATAATTGTGGTGTGTAAAGCAATATGCCTTAGATATAAAGACTAGAAGATAAAACTGTTTAAAATAATAACTACAATAATCTGTTAAGAAAAATAAACAAACCAGGCCGGGCACGGTGGCTCACTCCTGTAATCCCAGCTCTTTGGGAGGCCGAGGTGGTTGGATCATGAGATCAAGAGATTGAGACCATCCTGGTTAACATGGTGAAACCCCGTCTCTACTAAAAATAGAAAAAAATAGCTGCGCATGGTGGTGTGTGCCTGTAATCACAGCTATTCAGGAAGCTGAGGCAGGAGAATTGCCTGAACCCAGGAGGCTGAGGTGGTGGTGAGCCGAGATGGTGCCATTGCACTCCAGCCTGGGTAGCAAGAGTGAAACTCCGTCTCAAAGAAAGAAAGAAAGAAAAAAGAAAGAAAGAAAGTGAAAGAAAGAAAGAAAGAAAGAAAGAAAGAAAGAAAGAAAGAAAGAAAGAAAGAAAGAAAGTGAAAGAAGAAAGAAAGAAAGAAAGAAAGAAAGAAAGAAAGAAAGAAAGAAAGAAAGAAAGAAAGAAAGAAAGAAAGAAAGACCAATTCAAAAGTGGACAAAAGATATGAACAGGCACTTTTCAAAACAAGACATACATGAGGCCAACAAACATATGAAGAAATGCTCATCATCACTGGTCATTAGAGAAATGCAAATCAAAACTACATTGAGATACCATCTCACAGCAGTTAGAATAGCGATCATTAAAAAATCTGGAGACAGCAGATGCCAGAGAGGATGTGGAGAAATAGGAACACTTTTACACTGTTGGTGGGAGTGTAAACCAGTTCATCCATTGTGGAATACAGTATGGTGATTCCTCAGGGACCTAGAAATAGAAATTCCATTTGAACCAGCAATCCCATTACTGGGTATAAATCCAAAGGATTATAGATGGTTCAATTATAAGGATACATGCATACGAATGTTCATTGCAGCACTGTTTACAATAGCAAAGACTTGTAACCAACCCAAATGCCCATCAGTGATAGACTGGACAGGGAAAATGTGGCACATATACACCATGGAATACTATGCAGCCATAAAATATGATGAGTTCATGTCCTTTGTAGGGCCATCAATGAACCTGGAAATCATCATTCTCAGCAAACTGACACAAGAATGGAAAACACTGCATGGTCTCACTCATAAGTGAGTGTTGAACAATGTGAACACATGGACACAGTGAGGGGAGCATCACACACTGAGGTCTGTCACAGGGGACTAGGGGAGGGACAGTGGCGGGTAGCGAGTTGGGGAGGGATAATATGGGGAGAAATGCCAGATATAGGCGATGGGGATGGAGGCAGCAAACCACATTGCTATGTATGCAACAATCTTGCGTGTTCTTTGCATGTACCCCAGAACCTAAAATGCAATTAAATATATATATTTTTAAAAAAAAAAGAAAAAAGAAAGAGACAGGCACTGTAAAAAAAATGACTTCAAAAATTCAAAATGTGGATGAGAAATAAAGTGTAAAGTCTTATTTGTTTTAAAACATTTTGGCAACCAAGGTTAATTTATCAGTTTAAAATAAATTGTTATGGTTACAACGATAGAATGTTTCTGTCAGCTTAATTATAACTACAAAGCAAGAACTTATCATATATAGACTAAAAATAAAATGAAAGGAATCCAAATATACTGCTAACAATAAATATAGTCTATAAAAAGGAAGGAAGGACAGTAAATTTACAGATTTACATTCAACTCTGATTTTTAACAAAGGCATTATGAACACATACTTGGGAGATTATAGTTTAATTATTCTGGGGAAACTCAATACATTCAGAACAATAAAACTAGGCCCCTCTCACTGTTTACAAAAGTCAACTCAAAATGAATTAAATAATTAAATGTAAGATCCCATACTATGAAATTACTCAGAAGAAAACATAGTGGAAACGCTCATGACATTGGCCTGGGCAATGATTTTTTGAATAAGAGCTCAAACAGGCTACAAAAGCAAAACTAGGCAAATAGAATTACATATGACTAAAAAATTTCTACATGACAAAGGAGCCATGAGTGTTGAGGAGTCTCAAGAGTGTTGAGACAATTTGCACAATTGAATCTATACTTCTGCCCAAGTGTTAATACCCAGAATATATAAGGAACTCAAACAACTCAATAATATATTTTTTAATTGAATAATTTGATTAAATAATGGGCAAAAGGCCTGAACAGACATTTATCAAGGAAAGCATACAAATGACCAACAGGTATATGAAAATATGCAATATATTCAGCATCACTAATCAACAGGAAAATGCAAATCAAAATCATAATGAGATATTAGCTCATCTCAGTTAAAATAAATATTATCAAAAACACAAAAAATAAAAAAAAATGCTGGTAAGTATATAGAGATAGAAGAACTCTTACACATTGTTGGTGGGAATTAAATAAATATAGCCATTATGAGCAACAATACAGAAGTTCCTCAAAAATCAAAAATAGAACTACCATATGATCAAGCAAGTTCCCTACAGGGTATACATCCAAAAAGAGGAAATGAGTATGTCAAGGAGATATCAGCACTTCCATGTTTATTGCAACACCATTCACAATAGCTAAAATATAGAGTCAACAAATGTACCTACGAATGAATGAATAAATTTTAAAAGTGTAATATATACACACAATGAAATGCTGTTCAGCCATAAAAAGAATGAAACCTTGTCATTTGTGACAAGATAGGGCTACTATATTAAATGAAATAAGCAATGCACAGAAGAACAAATTTCTCATGATCTCATTGATTTGTGGAACATCAAAAATTGACTTTTGTTATTATAAAACTTATTATAGAGCATTATTATAGAAGTAGAGTAGTAGTTATCAGGGCTGAAGAGCAATGGAGGGGCTAGTTGATCAACTGCAACACAGTTAAAATAGATGGAATAAAGTTTGATGTTTACAATTGGGTAAATATGGTGAACAGTAATGTATCGTATATTTCAAAATCACTAGATGAGAGATTTTGAATATTTTCATCATAAATAAATTATAAATGTTTATGATGATATATATGCTAATTACCCTGATGTGGTCATTATCTACTGTATATATGTATGGAAGCATTACACAGTACACCATAAATATGTACAATTATTATGTGTCAATGAAAAATATATATATTCAAATAATAAAAATAATAAAACACAAAACAAAAATCTTTTTAAAAATCCCTGCCAGCTATAATCTTTGTGAATGACTCTTTTACTATTCTAGAACACGGTTTTTAAAAATAGCTTCTATAACTTAACCTATCAATTATTCTTTTACATTTTCTCAGTGAGCTTATACACTTAAAACTTCATAATTACTTGTATTATTCCATTTTCACACTGAAACTGCATAATTTATTTAAAGAACAGGTTTAATTGATTGATTTACAGTCCCACAGAGCTGAGGAAGCCTCAGGAAACTTACAATCATGGTGGAAGATGAATGGAAGAAGACACCTGCTCCACAAGGTGGCAGGAGAGAAAGAGCATGAGCAAAGGGGAATGGCCACACTTTTAAGACCATCAGATCTTGTGAGAATTCTCTCACTATCACAAGAACAGTATCGGGGAAACCCATAATCCAATCACCTGGAGATTATAATTTATGATGAGATTTGTCTGGGGACACGGAGCCAAGCAATGTCGTCACTATTTTTGCTAAAATTGCTATGTTGCTAATTCAAATGAAACTTACAATGAGAATTCTCTTCAATGTGACACACAGTTGTTATCTCATTTCCTCATAATTATTTTCTCTTTAAATAATGTGGCACCACTTATGCCTAATTTATCTCTACATCTCTGATATCATATTAATCCTGTTCTTTATATTTGTATGACATTCCTTATATTATCCTTTATAATATTATCCCTTATAATATTTAACAAGCTAGGTCTAAAATGAGACTCTTATTCTTCTCTAAAACTGGATCTCTTTTAGATATCTCCTGCAGCAATAAATGGGATCACTATTGCCTCAAACATTTGCATAATTATGTTATTTTTCTGCTTCTCTAAATACACAGACAGACACACATGATGGGACTTTTAAGAGTCTGTGGAAAATGGAATTAAATATATGTATATATATATATACACACATATATGTGTGTGTGTGTGTATAAATGTTATTTTTCAAATGAATTCCTTCAAGTTCAAGATACTTTAGTAAGTAATGATACCAGCTCTTTAGTCCATACCACAAGACCTGAATGTCCTGGGAATTTAAACATGTAAATACAGTTTTTTTACACTATTAACAGAAGGAAAATGGGTAGTCTTCATAGAATTTTTTATGACTGGGAAACAAAAAAATGTCAGAAGGAGGCAAGTCATGACTGGAAGGTAGATGCCTAATGATTTTCCATCAAAACTGTAAAATAACTGCTTTTGTTTGATGAGAGGAATGAGTAAAACACTGTCGTGGTGGAAAAAACTCTGGTAAAACTTTCCTGGTTGTTATTCTGCTAAATTGTTTAACATTCTTAAAACACTTTCACAATAAGCAGATAATTCTGCTTATTCTTTGGAGCTGCAGCAAGTCAACAAACAAAATGCTTTGAATGTCCAAAAAACCGTTGGCACAAGCTATCCTTTTGCCCAATCCACATTAGGTTTGACTGGACTACTTGCATCTCTTGGTAGCCATTGCTATGAATGTGCTTTCTCTTCAGAATCATACTGGTAAAGCCATGTTTTCATCACCCCTTGCACTTCTTTGACAAATTGCTTCAGAATCTTAATCTCACTTGTTTAAAGCTTTCATTGAAAGCTTTGCTTTTTTTCTGA
Organism: Callithrix jacchus; assembly: GCF_049354715.1. Lineage (NCBI taxonomy): Eukaryota > Metazoa > Chordata > Mammalia > Primates > Cebidae > Callithrix > Callithrix jacchus. The sequence continues at coordinate 175,631,396 of NC_133503.1, read as the reverse complement.
AACTGATGTGGGCACAACAGTTAGGGCACCCAATGAATACCAAGTTTTTCAACTTCAATTTTCCAGTCAGAATTGTATAGGCTGAACCAGTCGAGATAACTATAATGTTGGCTATTGTTTCTGTTACTAATCACTATTCCTCTTCAATTAGGTCACAAACAATATTAATTTTTTCCTCAAAAATTGATATAAATTATTTGCCACTGTTGGATTCATCCTCAGTATCCTTTCTTAAAATGACTTATTTATCTTTAAACTGCTGCTTTCTTTTGAGTATCTTCCCTATAAGCTTTGTACAAAGCATCAATGACTTCACTCTTCTTCCTCCCAGTCTTCACAATAAGTTTGATGTTTGTTGTTGCTTTGATTTAGTGCAATTAATGTTTCTCTAATAGGGGCCTTTTTCAAACTGATGCCTTTTCCATTTTAGTGCCTGAAACTAGATCCTGTTGAAACATAACAAATTAGTACGAGTATAATTTAATGTCAAAAAGTTGAAAGTCATGCATAGATTTTTTTAATATAATATACATTTTCATTAATATTTTGAAGATCTATCAAGAATATACAGTACATGCACATATGTGATTACATATGTAAATACTGATTCCAGAAACATTTATTGACTTTTAACTCTTTGTCAAGTATTATTTTAGAGAGTAAAAGGAAGAGCCAAGGACTACCGAGGAAAGCTTGTATATGCATGAGCTGAAAAAAACAAGATAAAATAAATATATGATAATTAATATATCATAATGATATATACTGATGTAATGCAATACTTTTTATTTAGAGATAAACATAAGACCCAAATTGATAAATCTATTACAATAGTACATAAAGGCCATTCTTCAACACATTGTTTTAGAGAAAAATCTTAGGGTTAAGAATTCAAATTATTATTTGAATATAAAATATTCAAAATTGGAAAATAAAAATATTGAAAATTGGGACTAATTAAATTTGAAAGCTTTTACCCAGTGAAAAGAATGATATAGTTTGACTCTGTCCCCACCCAATTCTCATCTTGAATTCCCACATGTTGTGGGGAGGGACCTGGTGGGAGGTAATAGAATCATGAAGGCAGGTCTTTCCCATGCTGCTGTTGTGATAGTGAATAAGTCTCACGAGATCTGATGGTTCTATAAGGGGGAGTTCCCCTGCACAAACTCTCTCTGCCTGCCACCATCCATGTAGGATGTGACTTTCGTCTTGCCTTTCACCTTCTGCCATGATTATGAGGCTTCCCCAGCCATGTGGAACTGCAAGGACACATGCACACGGATGTTCATTGCAGCAATGTTTACAATAGCAAAGACCTGGAATCAACCCAAATGCCCATCGATGATAGACTGGATTGGGAAAATGTGGCACATATACACCATGGAATATTATGCAGCAATCAGAAATGATGAGTTCATGTCGTTTGTAGGGACATGGATGAATCTGGAGAACATCACTCTCAGCAAACTGACACAAGAACAGAAAATGAAACACCGCATATTCTCACTCATAGGCAGGTGATGAAAAATGGGAACACATGGACACAGAGAGGGGAGTACTAAACACTGGGTCCATAGGGGGGAGGTGGGAGGGGATTGCCTGGGGAGAAATGCCAAATGTGGGTGAAGGGGAGAAAGCAAACAAAGCACACTTCCATGTATGTACCTATGCAACTGTATTGCATGCTCTGCACATTTACCCCAAAACCTAAAATGCAATAAAAATAAATAAATAAATAAATAAATAAATAAGAAATGAACTAATACAGTAAATTTTTACCGGTAGAGTGTGGTGCAGCTGAAAAGATACTTGAAAATGTGGAAGCAACTTTGGAACTGGGTAACAGACAGAGGTCGGGATAGTTTGCAGGGCTCAGAAGAAGAAATAAAATTGCGGGAAATTTTGGAACTCCATACAGGCTTGTTGAATGGCTTTGACCAAAAAGCCGATAATGACAGGGACAACTAAATTCAGGCCAAGGTGGTCTCAGATGAAGATGAAGAACTTGTTGGGAACTGCAGCAAAGTCGATTCTTGTTATGTTTCAGCAAACAGACTGGTGGCATTTTGTCCCTGCCTTAGAAATTTGTGGAACTCTGAACTTGAGATAAGTGACTTAGGATATCTGATGGAAGAAGTTTCTAAGCAGCAAAGCTTAATTTTACTTCTTTTTTTCTATTTGGACACCATGTATTTCTTTCTCTTTCCTGACTGTTCCGGCTAGGATTTCCAGTACTTTGTTGAATAGGAGTGGTGAGAGTGGGCATCCTTGGCCTGTTCCTGTTCTGAAGGGGAATGCTTCCAGCTTTAGCCCATTCACTATGATGTAGGTTGTGGGTGTGTCATAGTTTTTATACTGAGGTATGGTCATTTAATGCTCAGGTTATTGAGGGCTTTTATCAAGAAGGATGTTGAGTTTTATTGAAGTCTTTTCTGTACCTGTTGAGATGAATGTTTTTCATTCTGTTAACGTGAATAACATTTATTGGTTGGCATATGCTTCACCAACCAAGGATCCCAGAAATAAATCCTGTTTGTAGAAATTTTGAAAAAAAAATTATAATCACATAAAGCTGGTCTGATTTTTTCTTAGCATTATTGGTAACCCTAAACAATATTCATGGCAATGATAGAATACTATTTAATGCACAGTAACTTTCGATGTTCTAAGGTAAGCAACTGCACATTCTGTTGATTTTAGTAATATATTGCACATATAAATTACATTAACACATTTTTAATTCTTTTTTAATAAATATTATAAAATACATGAAAATTGATATGGAGAACTCCCAGTTATAAATCTCTCCCTCCAAAAACCTCAGTTTCAGCTAAAGATCTTTGTTGTGAGTGTAAGTTTGTAACAGTTAGAAATTCTTTCAGTTTATTTCGATTAATTGCAATTTCTGTTCTTAAGCCATCCAGTAATTTAATGTGGGTAAATAGTGATTTTAAAAGAAACAATAATAGCTCAATGTTCACAAAGATGAAGAAACAGAATTTGTTTTACTCTAGAGCTGTCAATATATATGGAAATCATTCTGTAAGTTTTGCAGTTTATTCTTTTAGAAGAAACATTTATTCATATTGTTTTTGTTTTGTGAAATGCGTCACCGTAAGTAAAATGTATATTTATCAATTTCTTATTTTTCCTTCATTATATGTAAACCATTATTTTATTCTTTATTTAATTTCTAACTTATTTTCTTACTTGATCATAGTTAGGGAGTTCAGTAAAGATAGTGCTCATTTTCTACATTTTTTAATGGCCACTATTACACTCTTTTCATTTCATGTTTGCATCATCTTGTATACTGTGAATTATATCTAGATTAATTCTAATACTTCATACAATATAAATAATATGTAAATAAACTTTACATTATATTGTTTGGAAAATTTGTATTACTTTTATTGCTGTAATGCTATTTCAATATTTAATTTATTAAATTAAAATACTATTGACAGTATGTATTATTATATAGGATATGTTAGTTTAATGTAATGTAAAAAATATGTTTTTAAGCTTCAACATATTTTGTGCAACGAGTGTATTTAACAAACTAAGTTGGGTAGAATGCCCTCAATAAAAAGCTTCTCTTTATTTCTTTTTCAGCCACAGGACATTATTTTGGAAATATTTGACAGCATTTGCATTCTATAACAACTGTTACCCAATGTTGTCTTCAAACTCACCCAGAATTATTGGTGTAGATTATTAAAAATATTTACTGCTGAGGACAGAATCTATAATTGATATTATTACCTTCCATTGATTAGGGGTAAAAAAAAAGTCTCAATTTCTTTTGACAATAGAACATTAAAACCTGTTTTTTAAAAATAAATGAAAAATAAATTATAATCTCACATATCACATAACAAGACTCAGGATCTTGAAAGGGAAGATAAGTGACCAGCTTCAAAATTATCTTGATTCAACATGATCAAAGGGTCCACCAGAATAAAAAGAAAATATTTAAGAGTTAAAATGAGGGCTACTTATTATTAATTTATTTAACCCAACTTAATAAATAGCCATACATTGGCAATGCAGTAGTAAATTAAATATAAATATAAATATAAACATATATACCAAGATATATATATATTATCTTAATCTTAATATTATATATAATAATGATTATATATATATACACATACATATAATATCTACCCTCAAAGTGCCATCAATAAGATGAAGATTTAAAGAGTAGAGAAATTTAACTAATTAGCTATGTAGCCATCTATAGAAATATAACTGCTAGATGCTGCAAGTGGAAGAGAAAATGTGTCATTATGTCATACAGAGAAGTAAAATGTACTATCAGAGGCCATAGAGTATCTATTAAAATGAATTTAAGCTTGTAATTTCACAATGAACGACATTTTGCCAAGTAAAAAGGAAGGATATTGTATAATTATGGTACAGTGCATTTTTTATATAATGGCCAGGTAGGCATTTTTCTCATGCAAGATAGAAGCTTAGTGTAGTGGATCATGGTAGAATCCAGTGAGGTGGTAATTGTGGAGGTCAGTGTCATCAGTGGCTGTTGGTAATGCTAGAGAAGTAAGCAAGAGCCAGGTCATGAGGCCTCTGGCAGAAAATCGTTTATATTTTTGTAAAAAGCTTGAAATCCATAATAACACAGTAGGTTAATATTAAATTATATTCCAGAATAAACTTTGATATGCATATTTTTTGTCATTTTATTTTTGACTTTTTTTTTACTTTTTTTTATGCTTATTCAGGGGGACTAATTGAATTTCTTTACAATTTGGGGAAAATGTGATGAACAATTTTAAAGATTTGTTTTTGGTTGCTTTCCTATATAACATCATGAATTATATTTTTAACAACTTACATTTGCTTCTTCTTCTTGAAGGTGAGGAAAGAGAGACCAGTTGGCTTTTCTAGCTGTCTGATTCATAATGATGATAGCTTAGATGAGGCTAATAGTATTGGCAACATGTCACAACATCTACCTCAATTTTAGCTGGAAAAACTGGCAGGACTTGGTTTAAATGATGTCTACAGGTTTCTGGCATAATGAAAAGCAGATATAACTTTCTTTCTTAAAAATCTACTCAAATCACCACTTGCTCCTGATATTTTTCCTTTTTTTGTCCTGTTGACCTGTAATAGTTGTATATATTTATTGGGTACAGAGAGAGATTGTGATATTTACATGTATATGGGCTTATTACATACCTATGTACATGTGAGCATATTTACAGTTCTTTCTATCTAATTATCTAATTTCATAAAAATACAATGTCCTACATGCCAACTTATTATAAAAATAGCATTTGTTTATTTTGGTTTTAAAATGTTCTGTTTGAACTAAAAACAAAAACCATATGATCATCTCCATAGATGCAGAGAAGACGTTTGATAAAATGCTATTTTTGTTTAACTTTATAAAAAAATACCTTTGGTCTGCGGTTGATTGAATCCGTGGATGTGGAATCTTCTCATAGGGTGGGACAGCTATATATAATGCTTAGAACTATCCAGTTTCAGGCATTCACTGGGAGTCTTGGAATGTGACCCCCATGGACAACAGGAGACTACTATATATTTTTATATTGTTGATCTCTTCATGGTTTCTTTCTTACTTAACTAAATGCTTTCTTTTCTCTCTCTATCCCTCCCTCCATTTTTTTCTTTACTTTTATTCCCCTGTCCTAGCCCTGGGAAATATTTAATTTAAATAACAAAGCCTCTGGCTTTGTTCTTTTTGCTTAGGATTGTCTTGGCTATGAGGGCTCTCTTGTGATTCTATATGAAGGTTAAAGTTGTTTTTTCCAGATGTGTTTAAGAAGGTCATTGTTAGCTTGATGGGGATAGCGTTGAATCTATAAATTACTTTGGGCAGTATGGCCATTTTCATGAGATTGATTCTTCCTAACTATGAGCATAGACTGTTTTTCGATCTGTTTGTATCCTATTTTACTTTATTGAGCAGTGGTTTGTAATTTTCCTTGAAGAGGTCCTTTACATCCTTTGTTAGCTGTATTACTAGGTATTTTCTTCTCTTCATAGCAATTGTGAATGGGAGTTCACTCTTAATTTGGCTCTCTGTCCGTTTTTGGTATATAGGAATGCTTGTGATTTCTGCACATTGATTTTTGTATTCTGAGACTTTGCTGAAGTTGCTTATCAGTTTGAGAAAATTTTTGGCTGAGACGATGGGGTCATTTTAATATACAATCATGTCGTCTGCAAATAGAGGCAGTTTGACTTCCTCCTTTCCTAATTGAATACCCTTTATTTCTTTTTTTCTTGCCTGGTCACTCTGGCTAGAACTTCTAATACAATATTGAATAGGAGAGATGAGAGACAGCATCCTTGTCTAGTGCCTGATTTCAAAGGGAAGTCTTCCAGATTTTGCCCACACAGTATCATATTGGTTGTAGGTTTGTCATAAATAACTTTTATCATTTTATGATATGTTCCATAGATACCTAGTTTATTGAGAGTTTTTAGCATGAAGCATTGTTGAATTTTGTCAAAAGCCTTCTCCGCATCTATTGAGATAACCATGTGGTTTTTGTCTTTGGGTCCATTTATGTAATGGATTACATTTATGGATGGACTTCTGTATGTTGAACCAGCCTTGCATCCCAAGATGAAGCCTACTTGATCATGATGAATAAGCTTTTTGATGTGTTGTTGCATTTGGTTTGTCAGTATTTGATTGAAGATTTTTGCATTGTTGTTCATCATAGATATTGGCCTGAAGTTTTCTTTCTTACTTGAATGTCTACCTGGTTTTGGTATCAGAACAATGTTGGTCTCATAAAATGATTTAGGGAGGAGTCCCTCTTTTTGTATTGTTTGGAATAGTTTCAGAAGGAATGGAACTAGCTCTTCTTTGTACATCTGGTAGAATTTGGCTGTGAATCTATCTGGGCCTGGACTTTTTTTGGTTGGTAGGCTACTGATTGCTGCCTCAACTTCAGCTCTTGTTATTGGTCTATTGAGGGTTTCAACTTCCTCCTGGTTTAGTCTTTGTAGAGTACAAGTGTCCAGGAATTTATCCATTTCTTCCTGGTTTACTGGTTTATGTTCGTAGAACTGTTTGTAGTAATCTCTGATAGTAGTGTGTATTTCTGTGGGATCAGTGGCAATATCCCCTTTATCTTTTTTTTATTGCATATATTTGATTCCTTTTTTTTTTATTAGTCTGGCTAGTGGTCTATTTGTTGATCTTTTCAAAAAACCAGCTCTTGGATTTATTGATTTTTCTGAAGGGTTTTTTTGTATCTCTATCTCTTTCAGTTCAGCTCTGATCTTAGTTATCTCTTGTCTTCTGCTAGCTTTTGAGTTTTTTTATCTTTCTTTTCTATCTCTTTCAATTTTGATGATAGGGTGTCAATTTTAGATCTTTCCTTGTTTCTCATGTGGACATTTATTGCTATAAATTTCCCTCTTGACACTGCTTTAAAGGTGTCTGGGAGATTCTGATAAGTTGTTTCTTCATTCTGATTGGTTTCAAAGAACATCTTTATTTCTGCCTTCATTTCTTTGTTTATCCAGTTGACACGCAGAAGTAAGTAGTTCAGTTTCCAAGTGGTTGTGCGGATTTGAGTGTGTTTCTTAACCCTGAGTTCTAATCGGATTGTGCTGTGGTCTGATAGACTGTTTGTTATGATTTCTATTTGTTTGCATTTGCTGAGGAGTGATTTGCTTCCAATGATGTAGTCAATTTTAGAGTAAGTGCAATGTGGTATTGAGAAAAATGTATATTCTGTGGATTTGGGGTTGAGCGTTCTGTATATGTCTATTAGGCCCACTTGGTCCAGCTCTGCATTCAAGTCCTGGATGTTCTTGTTAATTTTCTGTCTCATTGATCTAATATTGACAGTGGAGTTTTGAAGTCTCCCACTATTATTGTGTGGGAGTCTAGATCTCCTTTTAGGTAGTTGAGAACTTGCTTTATGTATCTGGGTGCTCCTGTGTTGGGTGCATATATATTCAGAATAGTTAGCTCTTCTTGTTGGATTGATTATTTTAGCATACGTAATACCCTTCTTTGTCTCTTTTGATCTTTGTTGGTTTGAAGTCCGTTTTATCAGAGACTAGGATTGCAACCCTTGCTTTTTTTGTTCTCCATTTGCTTGGTAAATCTTCTTCCAACCCTTTATTTTGAGTTTATGTGTGCCTTTGTATGTGAGATGGGCTTCCTGAATACAGCACACTGATGGGTCTTGACTTTTTATCCAGTTTGCCAGTCTGTGTTTTTCTATTGGGGCATTTAGGCCATTTACATTCAATGTTAGCATTGTTATGTGTGAATTTGATCCTGCCATTTTGTTACTGGCTGGTTTTCTTGCCCATTAGTTGAATCATTTTCATCATTGCATTTTTGGCCTTTGCCATTTGGTGTGCTTTTGCAGTGACTGGTATTTTTTCCTTTCTGTGCTTAGTGTTTCTTTCAGGAGCTCTTGTAGGGCAGGTCTCATGGTGAAAAAAATCTCTCAATAATTGGTTGTCTGTAAAGTATTTCATCTCTCCTTCACTCATGAAGCTTAGTTTGGCTGGATATGAGATTCTGGGTTGAAAGTTCTTTGAGGATGTTGAATATTGCCCCCCACCCCTACTGGCTTGTAGGGTTTCTGCCAAGTGATCTGCTGTGAGCCTGATTGGCTTCCCTCTGTGGGTGACCTGACCCTTATCTCTGGCTCCCTTAGGATTTTTCCCTTCATTTCAACGCTGGTGAATCTGACAATTATGTGCCTTGGGGTTGCTCTTCTTGAGGAATATCTTTGTAAAGCTCTCTGTATTTCTTGGATTTGAATGTTGGACTGCCTTGCTAGGATTGAGAAGTTCTCCTAGATAATAACCTGGAGTGTGTTTTCCAGTTCAGATTCATTCTCCCCATCATATTCAGGTACACCATTCACGCATAGATTAGGTCTTTTCATATAATCCCTTACTTCTTGGAGGCTTTGTTTCTTTTCACTTTTTCTTCTTGTCTTGCCTTCTCTTTTTATTTTATTGATTTGATCTTCAATCTCTGTATCCTTTCTTCTGCTTGATTGATTCAGCTATTAAAACTTGTGTTTGCTTCATGTAGTTCTTGTGCTGTGCTTTTCAACTCCATCAAGTTGTTTATGTCCTTCTCTAAGCTGGTTATTCTAGTTAGCATTTCATCTAACCATTTTTCAAGGCTTTTTGTTTCTTTGTATTGAGTTAGAACGTATTCCCTCAGCTCAGAAAAGTTTATTATCCACCTTCTGAAGCCTGTTTCTGTCAATTCGTTGTACTCTTTCTTGGTCATGTTGTGTTCCCGTGTTGTTGAGGAGTTGTGATCCCTTGAAGGAGAAGAGGTGTTCTGGTTTTTGATGGTTTCATCTTTTTCACACTTGTTTATTCCCATCTTCATGGATTTACCTGGCTGTGGTCTCAGGGAGCTGCTTGATGAGGTAGTTTTTCTGCTTGTTGAGGCACTACTGGGTTTCTGGGGACTCCTTCAGGTTGCTAGGTAAGCTTCCTGTGTCTTTTTTGTTTACATTAGGAGATTAGGCCTGCCTCTTCCGCTGAGCTGGAGGTGCTGCTGGGTGGTCAAGAACACGGTCCCATTGCTATGTAGGCTTCCTGTGTTTTTCTGTAAACCATGAAGTCTGGCCCCTCCCTTTTAATGGAGGGTTATATCTTTCCTCCACAGGAATGAATCATTCATGTTCAGCTCAGACGGTGGCACTGGCTGCATAACCCTCTTGAGTTAGTGCTTCAGCCCTCTTGGGTTTGTGGGGGAGGGTAGGGACCTGCTCAGCTGCACTGCCTGTCTCCCCTCTTTCAGCTCCCTCTCTCCTGTCATGGGGGAGAGGCCCACCCCGCTGCTCCATCTGTCTTTCTGCTTTCAGCACCCTCTCCCTCCAGGCAGGGGGAGGGGGCAATAGGTTGGTCCACAGGCTCTTATTGCCGGCTTATGGACTAACGCATTTGCTTAGATCTGTGCATCAATCCAGGCCACCATCCTGGATTATTGTTCAACTCTGTGCTTGTAATTCCCAGCACTTGACTGCCAAAGATCCCCTGTTCTTTGTATTGCTGAGGCTTTGGGGGAAGCGCTGTATCTGGACTGGAGCATGAGAGGGGGAGCCTCTAACTCACCGGTCAGATGCAGTTTTTGGGTGAAGCAGCACCGCTCCCCACCTTCGTCTGCCCTGCCTGGCCTTTGCTAACCATAGGATCAGACCCATTGAAATGCACCTGGTACCTCAGTTGAAGCTAGTAGATCTCTGGATTTCTGCATCTCTCTCACTGGGTGTTGGGCACTGGAGTTGTGTCTATTCAGCCATCTTGACTTGAAGAATGTTTCTAATAAAACACAGCTACAAGCAATTGTTACCAGCAGACTTAAAATTACCAAATATTTCTAGAGGAAGTTCTTTAAGCAGAAGAAAAATGACATTAAAGAGAGACTCAAATTTTTAGGAAAATATGAAGAGTATCAGAAATGTTATATGTGTAAGTAAATATAAAATACATGGTTTCCTTTTGATTACTTATGAGTATTGTCTTATGGGAGTTGCATTGTGTTTAATTCATATGATAAGCATGGATGAAAGATAGCAATTATAAGAAACTATCTAAAATTTCTAAATTCTATGTGAGTTGAATGATTGATTCATAATAAACTATGAAAGTTTAAGTATATGTAGTCATTTGACATAAACTACTATGCAATAATACAATAAAGTATAACTAAAAACCTAAGGAATGAATCAAAATGTCAATTGAAAGATAAAGATTAACTATATGACCCAGCTATTTCAGCTATTCCACTTTAATATATTTATTCTATTATTATTATTGGTTTGTTCTGTGATCGACCCTCATGCTGTCTCCCAAGCTGGAATGCAGTGGCTCTATCTTGGCTTGCTGCAAACTCTCCTTCCCCGTTTCAAGCAATTCTGGCTCCTCAGCCTCCCAAAGAGGGGATTAAAGGTATGTGCCACCATGCCTGGTTAATTTGTGAAATTTTAGTAGAGATAACATTTCACAATGTTGCCCAGGCTGGTCTCAATTCCTGACCTTAAGTGATCCACCCACGTCACCCTTCCCAAGTGCTGGAATTACAGGCATGATCCAATATGCCAGACCCCAATATATTTATGTAAGGGAAATAAAAAAAAAAAAGAACAGTTAACTTCACACAAAACTTTGCATAATTTTATTTATAAAATTATTTAGATTGTTTTATCCACAATAACAAAATGGGAAGGAATGCCAATGTCCATTCACATGTGAATGTATATAAAGAATGAGGTATCTATCTATCTATCTATCTATCTATCTATCTATCTATCTATCTATCTATATCCATATCTATATCTATATCTAGGAACACTATTCATCAATAGAAACAATCTATGGGTAAATACAAATGTGTGAATGGATCTCAGAATTATAATGCTGAGTGCAGGAAGCCAGACACAAAAGAGTAAATAATATATGGCCCTCTTTATATATGATTCTAGAAAATTTAAACTATTCTATAACAGCAATGCACTAATAAGACTGATACAAACAAGACTGATGTAACAAAGTACCAGTATCATAAATGAAAAAGTAGAAAACTATAAAAATACAAATATTAGAAAGATAAGTGGGTGAGAATATAAAATGTTTTCATGAGAAAATTGACATCTAGAATGAAATGGACAAATTTCTCAAAAACGTACAGGATAATAAAAATATTTCACAATAGTCTCATTTCTATTTAGAAATAAGAAATAAATGTTATTCTTGACACCCTTTTAAATAAAAACAAAAGCAAAAACAAATAACAAGCCAAGGTAGCTTCAGAGAGGAAGAATACAGATGTACTTCCAGTGTATTCTTATGAGGCTAGAGTGAAAGAAACTTCACAAAAACACTGGGAATCTCTCTCTCTCTCACACACACACACAGGCACACACACACACACAGAGAGAAGTCATTTGTGAACTGATAATAATTGTATAGTAAATGTGTTGTGTGGTAACTTAACACAAACTATGTTTTCCAAGTGTATCTTAGTTCACCAACATTTGGGAATATTGCCTTCTGTTTATACTTATATATTTGCTAAATTACTGCCTGTGTTTCCCTTAAGCTGACTTGAGAACCAGTACTCTCTCATAAATATCACTTTAGCCTCTAGTCAATCTGTGTTACATTATTTAATTCTGGCACAATATTGCTAACATTAAAAATTACAGAATTCTCTAATATCTGCATTAATAGAATAGCCCTGAGTCCTGAGAGAATTTTCTATATGTTTATTAGTAGATTTAATTGCAGCCCACAACTGAAAGGGAAGTTATAATTCTTAAGCTTTTCACAATGTTATTTACAGTAACTCACCCTTACCTCAATTAATGGAAATTAATGCAATGTGACTTAATGGATTTTAAAAATGCCCAAATTTTACATGCTTGAAAATTAACACCATGAAAAAAAGGATTATGGTAACTCCTTCACTATTTTGTTATTAAGTGGTTCTAGTTACTGGTAGTTATACTGACCTCTCTGACAGGAACGTTAAGGGAAATGTTTTATTAATGATTGAAGAGCACTTTGAAATTGTAAAGTGCCACATAAATGCTAAATTATTCTTGACATAAAGAACTAGACAATACTAACGGTCCTGGCAATAAATGTCAGATCAACAGATTATTTCTGGAAAGTGACTAATATCTAATCTCTGTCCTTTCTGCCTTTTGAGGAAACTGGTGATATATGTATATACTCAGTAAAATTCAATAAACTTTAATGTGTTTCTCTTACTTTAGAGTTCTTAATAAGATCAAAACAATGTTAAATGAACAATTGAAGAAGAAAAATATACCAAGGGGATTTTTAAAAACATTAAATTTTTAAAATAGAGCAAAAAACTAAATCAAGTATTATAAAGAGATCAAGCAATTCTGTCCAATGAAATACATATTTAATTATGAAGAAGATATGAAGATGATGAAAACTGGTTCAACATGACATTTATGCATGTTCCAAAACTTGTTTTGCTGAAATGAAAATGCAAATGAATAAAAAGAAATAAACTTACAATACAATAAAAAGATAGTCATTGGTGTCACTTGTTGAAAGGCTGGAAAATGATTCAGGAAAAATTGGTTATGTTGACAAAATATACAACAGAGTATTGTAAAAGGTAGATTAATTTTCAAGTTAAGCCTGGAAAACAGTGAGAGACTCTGGACCCAAAACAAGTTTTATAATTGAGAATGAATAAGAAGAGCCATTGCAGACAAACAAGACAAAGAGAGTAACTGTCTTTTTTTTTTATGGAAATAATGGAGTGATAAGGTATTCTTTAGGCACTCATTCTACGAACTAATATGATTATATACAGAGGATTATATAAAGGGAAATAACTGAGTATTAACATTATAAACTGAGATAATCTTCAAGCTTGAATTCTATAAACTAATATATGATGTTTTATATGTGAAAATGTCTCTTCAAGATAGTTTCCTGAAAGTTGATTGGCATATATAACTTAATTAGATAATGCTAAATTCCCTTGCATGGGGTTGTACAATTTTGCATTGCCATTGGTAATGTATGAGAGTGTCTGATAATTCTCAGCCATGCTAACAGAATGTGCTGTCACATTTTTTGATTTCTGACAATTTGATAGTTGAGATGAAATGATAGCTAAGGAATAATATCTTAGTGTTGCTTTCAATGGACTTTCTATTACTATGAGTGAGCTCAATTATCTTTTCATATATTTAAGGAACACTAGCTATCATTTTTGTGAACTATTTTCAAATTTTATCCATTGTCCTATCATGCTTTTAGTGTAATCTCAGTTTTTTTTTTTTTTTATTGCTCTGGCTAGAATGCAGTCTAAAAATGGGTATTGAAAATCTCTTTTATGCCAATAGTTGTGCTTAATAATGGAGACAGAAAAAAATGAGGGAAGAAAATAACAAATAAGTAGAAACCTGTGAGTAGGTGTGATGTGGTACTGATAAGAGTGTATATTTTGTGTATTTAAAGTGGAGAGTTCTATAAATGTTTATTAAGTTTACTTGTTCTGGAGCTGAGTTCAAGTCCTGGATATCCCTGTTAATTTTCTGTCTCACTGGTCTATCTAATATTGATGTTGAAATCTCCCACTATTATTGTGTGGGAGTCTAAGTCTCTTTATAAGTCTTATGTATCTGGGGATCCTTTATTGGGTGCTTATATATTTAGGATCGTTAGCTCTTCTTGTTGCATTGATCCTTCTACCATTATGTAATGACCTTCTTTGCCTCTTCGATCTTTGTTGCTTTAAAATCTATTTTATCAGAGGCGACAATTGCAACTCCTGCTTTTTATTTATTTATTTATTTTTGCTCTCCATTTGGTTGGTAAACCTTTCTCCATCCCTTTGTTTTGAGTCTTTATGTATCCTTGCATGTGAGATGGATCTGGATGCGGCATATCTATGGGTTTTGGCTGTGTCTTTTGATTGGGGGGTTTAGAATATTTGAATTTAGGATTAATAATAATATATGTGAGTTTATTACTGCCATTTGATGTTAGCTGACTGTTTTGCCCATTAGTTGATGTAAATTCTTCATTATGTTGATGCTCTTTGCTTTTTGGTATATTTTTGGAAAGGCTAATACTGGTTGTTTAATGCTTCTTTCAGAAGCTCTTTTAAAGCAGGCCTGGTGGTGATGCAATCTCTGAGTACTTGCTTGTTCACAAAAGATTTCATTTTTTTCTTCTTTTGCAGAAAGAGAGTAACTGTCTTTCTGTGTGCAGAACCTAGGAACACAATTGTTTATCTCTGGCAGAAAGATATCTCTGTGTGAGTGTGTATATATATGTAGTGGAGGGGAGATAAAGAGCATGTGTGTATGGAGGGGCAGTTATTATACTATTTAGTGTGGATGTGGTCCCTCTTATAAATTATTTTTTATTTTCAAAATTTTGGAGACCATAGTGTGATAATGAATTCTTCATTCATTTATAAGTGGAAATAATATCAATTGACATAAAACATGCTCAGGCTTTCTGGGAAGAGTCTAACTCTGAAAAGAACTTTTTAGAGAGAAAGACAGATATACACAAGACAATGAAAAGGTACATCAACTACAGGGTTCTTCTTTCTGAAGGACTACTGCTCATATCAAAAGAATTAACCAGAAAAGAATAGACCACAAAAATAACAAGCAGAAAACAATGGCATGATAAACATAGTACACTATAAGAAATTAAATGTATGTCTTCTTTTGAAAAATGACTGTCATGTCCTTTGGACACATTTTTATACAGTTGTTTGTTTCTTGTAAATTTGTTTGTTTCTTATAGATGCTGGATATTACCTTTGTTGGATGCAGAGTTTGCAAAAATTTTTTCATATTCTGTAGATTGTCTCTTTATTCTGTTGATAGTTTATTTTGCTGTGCAGAAGCTCTTAATTTTAATTAGATTCCATCTGTCAATTTTTACTCTTGTTGCAGTTGCTTTTGGCATCTTTGTCAGGAAATCTCTGTTCATGCCTATGTTCTGAACGGTATTGCCTAGTTTGTCTTTTGGGGCTTTTATAGTTTTGGGTTCTATATTTAAGTATTTAATCCATATTGACTTATTTTTTGTATATGGTATAAGAATGGGGTCTAGTTTCAATCTTCTGCATGTGGCAAGTCAGTTATCCCAGAACCACTAATTGAATAGGAAATCTTTCCCCATTGCTTGTTTTTGTCAGCTTTCTCAAAAGGCAGATTGTTGTAGGTGTGCAGTATCATATCTGGGTTCTCTATTCTGTTCCATTGGTCTATGTGTCTGTTCTTGTAACAGTATCATGCTGTTTTGGTTATTGTTGCCCTGTAGTATAGTTTGAAGTTGGGTAGTATGATGCCTCCAGCTTTGTTCTTTTTGCTTTGTATTGCCTTGGTTCTTCAGGCTGTTTTTTGGTTCCATATAAATTTTAAAATAATTAAGAGAGTAGAGGGTGGGGGGAGGGAGAGAATCAAGAAAAACAATAAATACTAGGCTTAATACCTAGGTGATGAAATAATGTATGCCACAATCCCCCATGACACAAGTTTACCTATATAAGAAACCTGCACTTGTACCACTGAACTTAAAGTAAATGTTAAAAAAAATAAGAATAAAAAATAAAATAATGGTAATGTGGGAGGAGGGCCATTGTGGAAAAAAATTAAAAATAGAATATAAATAAAACTTTTAAAAATTATGGTTAACATTAAAAACACACAAACCTAACAGTTAGAAAATGACAAATTTTGCAGTGATAATGAAAATTGACCAATATCATAAATTTCTATTGTAGGACACAGCTTCTATCCTATTTAATTTACGTTTTGTGGAAGATGATCCTATATAATTTCTCCTTCAATGGAAAATATGTGTATTATTCTTTTCCTAGTGCTGGTGACAACACTGAAATTCTGACTGGATCACTCATATGCCTTAATGGAACAATTAATATCTATGTACTATGTGAGAATTCTGAAGCAGAACTAGATTTCTTAACCTATTTGTTCTCCCTTTCTTTGTGTCTTTTGTAAATTTTATGATATTTATGAAAATAGTGTTATTGAATGCAAATGCTTAGCAAATATTCATATCTTAAAGGGATAAAGACATGCAAAAAGTTGAAATTATTTAACCTCTGTTCTTCAATTCCCTCACCTATAAAGTGGGATAATAGTGGCATGTGTCACATAGAATTATTGTGAAGATTCACTGAGTTAATATGTGTAATGCATTTAGAACAGCTTCTTGGTCATTGCTAGTACTAACTACATATTTCCTATTAGTATAATGTTTTATTTGGGTTTATGCATGTAAAGAAATGTATTGGGTTTCTGAATATTAGTCAGTTCTGAAGTTCTGAATCTGAGATCTCTCTGTGCATTCTTTCCCTGACCTGTCACAGGGTGAGAAAAAAAAATTAATCAATGAATCAACTGAGTGTAGTAATAGCATTATTACATTTTTCTTTTGAAAAATAATCTGAGGAACTGTATTGAAGATAGGTTGGTAAGTGATAAATTGGACAGGAAAAGCTCTGGATAGTAAACTTTAATTAATATATGTGAATTAGAAGATGATTTTTAACTGAAGATGCTGTTAAGAGAATATGAATTAATCAGATGCCAAAAATGGTTCAAGTAAAGATTGACAGATCTATAGAGAATGCATGACTCTGAAATTCTCCTTTCATTAACCTGAGAAGTTTATATGGGAATAAAAGCACATGACAAACTAGGCAGAGTAAATGATTCAGTTCAGTCTGAATTGCTTGTGAAAGTTCTAGATAGAGAAATCAAAAATATTTCATTCACATTAAGATAATGATTGTAGGCTGGGCACAGTGGCTCATGCCTGTAATCCCAGCACTTTGAGAGGCCGAGGAAGGTGCATCACAAGGTCAAGAGTTCGAGACCAGAATGACCAATATGGTAAAACCCCATCTCTACTAAAAATACAAAAACTAGCTGGGTGTGGTGGTGGGTGCCTGTAGTCCCAACTATTTGGGAGGCTGAGGCATGAGAATTGCTTGAACCTGAAAGGTAGAGGTTGAAGTGAGCCAAGACCTTGCCACTGCACTCTAGCCTTGGAGACAGCATAAGACTCTGTCTCAAACAAAAAAAAATTATAATGATTGTAGTCGAAGGTAGGTGTTTTAGTCCATTTTCACACTGCTGACACAGGGTAAATTATAAAGAAAACAAGTTTAAGGACTTAAACTTCCACATGGCTGCAGAGGTCTCACAATCATGGCAGAAGGCAAGGAGTAACAAGTCACATCTTACATGGATGGCAGTAGGCAAAGAGAGAGAGATTGTGCAGGGGAACTCCTCTTTTTTAAAACACTCAGACCTTACAAAACTGATTCACTATTATGAGAACAGCACAGGAAAGGCCCACCCCCATAATTCAATCACCTCCCACTAGGTTCCTCCCACGACACATTGGAATTGTGGGAGTTACAATTTAAGATGAGATTTAGGTGGGGACACAGCCAAACCATATCAGTAGGTTAGAATCCTGGATAATAAAACTTAAATGGATGCCAAAGATGGGCCAGGTCTATGTCTTTATTGCCTGTTATATTGTATTTCACCACAGGTATAGAGCAGTTGCTATATTGGATAAATGTCTGGTGTGTACAAATCCATTCCAGTTGTCTGTTGCACTGCATAACATAGTGGATACAAATGTACAAAAATTTTGTTTTCTATCATGCTTCTGTGGGTTGATTAGTTGATTAGGATGAGCTGAGCATGCCTTCTTCTTCTTTTTCTTCTTCTTCTTTTTTTTCTTTTTTTGAGATGGAGTCTTGCTCTGTCACCCAGGCTGGAGTGCAGTGGCATTATCTTGGCTCACTGCAAACTCCACCTCCTGGATTCAAGAAATTCTCTGCCTCAGCCTCCCAAGTTGCTGGAATTACAGGCACCTGCCACCATGCCTGGATATTTTTTTTCTATTTTTAGTAGAGACGAGTTTTCACCATTTTGGCCAGACTGGTCTTTAACTAGTGACCTTCTTATCCACCCTCCTTAGCCTCCCAAAGTGCTGGGATTACTGGCGTGAGCCACTGCATCTGGCCAATCATTTCTTAACTAGAACCTCTCTCAGTGCTTGCACTTGAAAATAAGCTGGGACTAGAGCCATTTGCAAGCTTGGCATGGCTGGACATCCATAGTATTTTACCTACATTGCTGAAGGTTGACCTTGTTGTTGGCTGGGAGCTCAGCTAGAGCTCTGGAACGCATTGCCTCTACATGGCCTCTCAAATATCTCAGGATGTCCATGGCATGATAGCTGGGTTCTAAAGATGTGTGTTGTAAAAGACAGAAAGCAAAAGCAGCCTGGACTTAGAATATGGTACTGCACCATCTCCTCCATATTCTGTGAATGAAGTTGTCACAGAGTACCCCATATTGGAGAGAATGTCACTGGAAGATGAAAAAATAATACATGGTAAACTTTAGTTCATCACACAAGCTTAAAATGAAAGTGATTATAAAACATTTAAAATATTGTGCAAAACATTGGACTCACTCTCTTTTCCCAGGTTTTCAGAAAATGTGTTTATTTGATAGATTCAGTATTACCTATTTTTATTTACCAAAGGGAAGCAAGTTAAATGATACTAACCAGCAGTGTGTGTCGGGAGAAAATTCTGGAGCAAAGAGCAATGCCATGGTCTCCTATGAGTGCCAGGCTGAATGGCCCTGGACAGTAAGAACACAGAGAGATAATTAGGATATTTCTAGAAAAGAAAGGAAGTGACACATTCCAGATGATTCCTTATTTATTCTAATTTTTTTTCACCCCAATACTTGACCTCTACATTATTTGCTTGAAGAAAACATAATATTGTGCAAAAAGAAAAGCCTGTGGACTCTGTGGGAAATCTGACAGCCTGGTGTTAAATTATTGTTCCTCAAGTTACTAACCTTTAGAGGATAGTAAATTTCTTTAAGCTGGTTCTTCCATTAGTAAATGGGATCTAATTATATTTGTATTTTATGGTAGGTCCTATTCTCTCTATCTCTCTTATTTCATATTTTGAATCAATTATCCATAGCATAAGCAAAATTTAAATAATAAGAGAAAATATTCAAAAATTATGAATCCAACCAAAGTCTAATGCCTAAAATCTATAAGAAACTTAAACAAATTAACAAGTAAAAGAAAACAAATAATCTTATTAAAAATGGGCAAAGGATGTGAACAGACACTTCTCAAAAGAAGAAATACAAGTGGCCAACAAACATGAAAATGCTCATCATCACTAATTTTCACAGAAATGCAAATAAAACCCACAGTGAGATACTATCAGACTAACACTAGTCAGAATGGCTACTGTTAAAAAGTTAAAAAAAAAAAAAAAACAGATGTTGACAAGGCTGAGGAAAAAACGGGAACACTTATACACTGTTGATGGGAACATAAATTAGCTCAGCCACTGTGAAAAGCAGTTTAGATATTTCTCAAAGAAGTTAAAGCAGAGATACCATTTGATTCAGCTATCTCATTGCTAGGTATACACCCAGAGAAAAATAAAATGTTCTACCCAAAATACCCATGCACTTACATGTTCATCGCAACACAATTCCCAGTAGCAAAAAATATGGAATCATATTTAGGTGCCCAACAGTGATGGATTGGCTAAAGAAAATGTAGTTCATGTACACAGTGGAATACTGAAAAGCCATGAATAAGGATGGGATCATGTCTTTATGAGCAATATGGATGCAGCTGGAGGCCATATCCTAAATGAACTAACAGAGGAACAACAACAACAACAACAAAACCAAGAAATAACTCATGTTCTCACTTATAAGTGGGAGCTGAACATTGAATACACATGGATAGAAAGAGATGAACAACAGATCTACAGAATATACTAGAGAGGAGAAAGGGAGGAGACAACTGGTTGAAAAATTACCTGCTAAGCACTATGCTCACTTCCTGGCTGATGGGACCTATACCACAAACTGCAGCATCCTACAATATACACGTGTGAAATATCTGCACATGTATCTCTGAATCTAAAGTAAAAGTTAAATTATATTAAAAAGCTGTGTAGGAACAGTGTGGTGGCTCATGCCTATAATGCCAGCACTTTGGGAGGCCCAGATGGGTGGATCACCTGAGGTCAGGAGTTCAAGACTAGCCTGGCCAACACAGTGAAACCCTGTCTCTACTAATAATACAAAAATTAGCTGGGCATGGTGGTGCACGCCTGTAATCTCAGCTACTTGGGAGGCTAAGGCAGGAGAATTGCTTGAACCCGGGGGGGTGGAGGCTGCAGTGATCTAAGATCGCACCATTGCACTCCAGCCTGGGTGACAACAGCTAAACTCTGTCCCCCACCCCCCCCCAAAAAAAAAACAAAAAAAGAAGCTGTGTAAATAAATTCTGGCAGGCAAATGTATTTTTTCTCAGAGTTTCACAGTTCAGAACTAGGTCTAGATCTGGGTCTTCTGATTCCCAGCTTCGGTTACTGCCTGTAGTAGACTGCATTTATTTAGACTTCTTAAAAATTCATATTATGACCTTTAATTTACTGACTCATCTGTAAAATCTGTGGCTTGAAAATATTGCCTCCAGTCAAGTTTTCCCAGTGATCACTCTGAACACTCTTTTACTTTTACTTGGCTTGGCTGTCACTGACACTCTCCTGGCTGACACCACTGAAAATCATTAGTAGCTGCTGTGCCTTTGGCAAAGTTCTGCATGTGTTTAGATGTCAAGCAGCATGTTTACTACTTCAAGGCAGAGTAATCAGGTTTCCATGGAGCCGGACTAGGAGAGTCAGCATTAAATCACTGGACAGTTTCAAAATGACAGGCCCATAATCCTGGGTATAGCCTATTTCCATCTTGGATAAAACACTAAATAAAACTTTATAACGGTTCCCATTTTCAGCAGAAAGAAATTCATTGCAAATTGTAAGCTCTTTTCTCAACAACTTTCACCCAGAGCTTATGAAAGTACTGGCAGGAAGATGTGGCAAAATAACAAGAAGAATTGGCAGAGAAGTTTTAATTAAATTAACATATCAATCTTCCTAAGCTCAATTATTTAAATTATTAACTCTATGGATGTGATAAAACAGCAGCTATGATGCTGAGTAAAGCTAAGTAATTTAATAGCAGTTATTTTTCCTTTTAAAATGCGTTATCAGCAAATATTTAAAAGAAGAATCTAATTATTTGAGAAAGTCATAGGTGACATATTACTAATCAATGCCTAACCATGTGAAATGACATTAAATTTAACCTGTCAGTTTTTCATGGTATTTGACGGTTGCATGGACGGTTATAGGTTTATAATGTTTGTTTGTATGTTGTTTAAAGCAGAACACTTACTGACTCAGATTTTTTCTCTCTATTGTTATGGGCTACCTTACAGTAGAAGAATCTTACCATAGCAGTAATAAGAATAAAAGCCTCTCATGTACGCTGGAATTTCCCAATTTAATAAACACAAGTTTTTGTCCTATTTCTTTTCTTAATTAATTTTACAGACATATAAAATTTAGGATTTGATTCACTGAAATGATTAAAAAAGTAACATAAAATCATTTTTTTGATAGTGTTACATATGTTTTAAAGTTGGAAGCAGACATTCATGGTCCTTTATGGAGAGAGATAAAAGATAAACTCAGGAAATGGAGTATTGAAAACAGTAATTGTGATTCAAGACCAATTCAAAAATGGTAAGCAAGATTTCAGGGGAGCTCATCACTTACTTGTGCATTTGGAAACTTGAAGGGAACACTGGCAGATAATTCTCTAGGCTAGAGGTACACATCCTTTCATTTTACTACTTCTGTATCTTAACATGAGCTAAGTAAAATTTCTTAGAAACGCATTTAAGTAGATGCAATCTCCTCTTTTCACTTATTGCAAGTAACTTAGAAGCCCACTTGTAAATTTTATTTTTTATTTTTTTAAAGCCAGTCAAATTTAGCAGTGGAGGTTGTATACCAGCTGTAGTGACACTAATGCTAATGGATACTCTTAAGTTTATTTACTTATTCATTTCAAGACTACTTGGCCTCTAAAGTAATATTCCTCCACCAAAGATGTAAAATATAACTCTATCCTTAATTTTTTAATTAAAGCAAGCTAATTAAAAAATATAAGTGTTTTGTTAAATGTAAAGTACTAGGCATCACTTAAAAAGATAATTGGACACATTTTCTCTGCCCTTGTAGAGCACAGCTTACGTAATAAATACATTAAATGTCATTAAAACAATTTCTCCATTTTTTTATCCTTGCCTTGTATATTCTCTGAGCACAAATAAGTATTAGTAAATTATTTTTAGTTCTATTTTAAGAAGAGTCATGCTCAAGATGATTGCTGACTAGAAATTTAGAACATAAAAGTAGTACAGAAATGAACACTTCCCAGAACATCTACTGTCACCAGAAGATAAGCTCTTGCCAGAGTTCTTCTGTGTCACAAAACTTCCCTTATCTAGAATTCATTTCAATATTAGTAAAGTTAGGCTTGTTTGTAATATGATCACTGTTCTGGGCATGCCACAGAAGGAGGGATGAAGTAGGCAAATGCATTAATTTTTTTTAATAAAGGATGATGATAGTTTATGTCTGTTCTTCTGTAGTAACAGGCTTGCTTATCAGGTGGATGAACAAATTAAGCTAAGCTGGACAGACATCATGACTTGATACAAAAAAATGCAACAGAAAAAGTAAAATTTGAGAAAAGTCGGCTAGGCAAAACGTATTACAAGGGAGAGTAACAAGATAGCAGCATTTTTGTTATGACATAAAGCAAAATAAAAGATTTTTCCTTACATTTCCAAACTTAATGTCAAGGTTGATGGTGTTACTTGAGATTATGTTTCTCTAAGAGTAAAACCTGTGATGTATTTCTTAAAACAAATTAACAAAAATAAATACAAAGGGCATATGAGCATAAAAACAAGCTCAGCATTATTAATCATCAGAGAAATGTGAATCAAAACCACAATGAAATATCACTACATACCTACTAGAATGTTTGAAGTAAAAAGACTGGCCCTTCCAAGGGCCCGTGAAGAGATGAAGGAGCTGTTGCAGCTGGAGCTCTCATACACTGCCGGCAAAATGTAAAATGCTACAACTGTGGAGAGCTGGTTGAAGGTTACTTCAAATGTTAAAATTAAATTTGCTGTAAATTTCAGTCATTTCATTGTTATTTATTTAAACAGGGAAAATAAAAGCTTGTGTCCATAAAAAGATGTCTATGTGAATATATATACACATACATACATACATACATACATACATACATACATACATACATACAGAAATGCTTTGTTTGTGATAGCAAAAACCTAGACAGATGTTGATTAACACAAATGTCTATCAACAGATTAATGGATTAACACACTTTGGTATACCATAGAATAGAATAACATTTAGTATTCATCAATAAAATAAAGAACTATTGACACCTACTATAACATGGTTGGATCTTAAAATTTACATTAATGTATGTGAATGAAGCCAGACAAAATACAGTACATGTTGCATAGTTCTATTTATATAAAGCTATAGAATATTTAATCTATGAGCTCAGAAAGCAGATTCATGATTACTTTTGATATAAAGAATATGTTTATGATCTTAGTTGTGCTCATGGTTTCACAAGTATGTAAGGTGACAGAATGTATCCAAGTGTGCATGTTAATTATATGTATGTTAATTATAACTTATTAAAAAAAGTCAATAAAATATTTACTCCAAAATATCAGTGAGTAAAGGTAAACCAGACTTAGATTTTAAAAATTATGACCTCATATAGAAAAGCCAGGATCAATAAAATATTGACCCAAAATTAGACAGAAAGATTACAGATTTATATAGGCAGGTCAAAAAAAAAATCAAAGTATAAGCATAAATGCAGTAATGTATACAGATAGATTTTTAAGTGAGTTCTATTAAAATGTTTTCTGCTGCGTGCAGTGGCTCACGCCTATAATCCCAGCACTTTGGGAGGCCAAGGCGGATGGATCATGAGGTCAGGAGATCAAGACCATCCTGGTCAATAAGGTGAAACCCCATCTCTGCTAAAAATACAAAAATTACCTGGGCATGGTGGTGTGCACCGGTAGTCCCAGCTATTCGGGAGGCTGAGGCAGGAGAATTGCTAGAACCCAGAAGGCGGAGGTTGGGGTGAGCCAAGATCGTGCCATTACACTCCAGCCTGGGTAACAAAAGCAAAACTCCATCTAAAAAAAAAAAAAAAAAAAAAAAAAAGTTTTTTTTTATTTTTTATTTGGCTATGAGGAGGTAGGGAGGAAAATAATTTATTCACCTTATGTCAGTGAAAACTTTTATTGTATTAAATAGTAAGAACTAAATTTCTCTATTACTAGAAAAAACTAAAGTGAATATAACTATTTTCATGTAGTAAAAGTCAAATTGCTACTTAATTATTTTTTAGAAAAATAACACACACTCATGGTAAAAATACCCAATAGCAAGGGGAAAAAAGAATAAAAAAAAGGGAGGAAGGAAGGAAGAGTAGATGGGGTAAGGAGAGAAAGAGAATGAGAGAAATAAAATTTCATCTTTTCTCTACTTTATTTTCAGTTCAAAACCTCCTGTTTCTAAAATCAACAGCCCCTGCCAATTTTATATGAAATGTATTCATAGAATAAGAAATATTTTATTTGTGCAGATTTCTTTTAATATAGTAATATAATAAATGACATTCAGTGTATTTTCTAACAATGAAACACAATAGGAAATATCTCCCAATGATTCTGGCTGCAGTGTTTTGTTGAAAAAACAGGGCTTTTTTATCTTCAGGGAATTTTCCTTTATTTGAGTTTTGATGGGGGCTAATATTAGTTTATTAGGAAAATGAAAATTTTAGACACTTATTACTATTTAACAATGTACACCACCCTAGATTCTGCTAGACAGACAAATAAGCTAGCAATGTCAAAGTCAAGTAAATAGATTTTATTTACCCTTATGTCAACTATAATGGCAACTAAAAACTAATTACCTGGTAAAAGGTAGCAACCCAGATTTTTCTTGAAGGATACTAAACATCACTTACACACAGTTCATGTCATTATTATAGTGTCATTATTATTTACTTAGCATTATAGCATACGGGAAAGTCAGGACACGTCTAAGCTTTCCCTCCAGACAGGAAGCTAGTTAACATTGCACCTGGCACCTTTACAACCTCCCAATAAGTAAGGGGAGAATCATTTTCAAAACAAAATAAGCAAAAGAAAAAGAATGAATTCCAGCTAAGAGGTATAAAATCTTCTTAGAAATGGAATAGCCTCTTTGCTAACAAGATAGTAAAGCATATTTCTGGATAAAATAACATAGTACCTGTTACAGTTTGGCTGTGTCTCTGCACAAATCTCACCTTGAATTGTAGTTCTCATAATCCCCACCTGTCCTGGGAGGGTACCATGGGAGGTAATTGAATCATGGAGGTGGTTACCTTCATGCTGTTCTCATGATAGTGAGTGAGTTTTTATGAGATCTGACTGTTTCATAAGGGGCTTTTCCCCCTTTGCTTGGTGCTTCTCTCTCCTGCCACGTTCAGAAAGATGTGTTTGCTTCCCCTTCTGCCATGATTGTAGTTTCCTAAGGACTCTGGAGCCATGCAGAACTGTGAGTCAATTAAACCTCTTTTCTTTATTAATTACCCAATCTTGGGTATTTCTTCATAAAAAAGCATGAGAATAAACTAACACAATAAATTGGTATTGGAAGTAGTAAGGTGCTGCTATATGAATACCCCAACATATGGATGCAACTTTGAAAATGGGTAGCAGGCAGAGATTGGATCAGTTTGGAGGGCTCAGAAGAAAGGAGGAAGATGAGGGAAAGTTAGAAACTTTCTAGAGACTTGTTGACTGATTTTGACCAAAATGCTGATAGTAATATGGACAATGAAGTCCAGGCTGAGGTAGTATCAAGTAGGGATGAGGAACATATTGGGACCTGAAACAAAGGTGACTTTTATTATGCTTTAGTTAATTGACTGGCAGCATTTTGCCCCTGCTCTAGAAATCTGTGGAACTTTGAATTTGAGGGAGATGGTTTAGGATATCTGGCAGAAGAAATTCCCAAGCAGCAATGTGTTCAACAGGAAACAGCATAAAAGTTTGGAAAATTTGCAGCATGATGAAAACAACAAGAACAACAAGAAAAAGAAAACCAAAAACACTTTCTGGGGAGAAATTTAAGTCAACTGCAGAAATTGGCATAAGTACCAAGAAGCCTAATGTTAATCACCAAGACAATGGGGAAAATGTCTCCAGGGTATGTCTGAAACCATCATGCTGCACCACACATCACAGGCCCAGAGGTCTAGGAGGAAAAATTGGTCTGGTCCAGTGGCCTTCTGCAGTGTGCAGCCCAGGGACTTGGTTCCCATGTCCCAGCCACGAAAACCATGGATAAAAGTGGCCAAGGTACAACTTGGGCTGTAGTTTCAGAAGATGCAAGCCCCAAGCCTTGGCAGTTTTCATGTGGTCCCTTTGAGCCTGCAGGTGCACAGAAGTCAAGAATTGAGGTTTGGGAACTTCTGCCTAAATTTCAGAGGATGCATGGAAATACCTGGATGTCCAGGCAGAAGTTTGCTGCAGGTTCATGGAGAACTTTTGCTAGGGCAGTGCAGAATGAAAATGTGGGGTTGGAGTCCCCACTGGGGCACTGCCTTTTCAAGCTGTGAGTGGAGGGCCACCAGCTTCTAGATCCTAGAATGGGAGATCCATGACAGTTTGCATTATGCACTGGAAAAAGCTGAAGACACTCAATGACAGTCCATGAAAGAAGCTAGAAAGGGAGCTGTACCCTGCAAAGCCACAGGAGTTGAGTTGCCCAAGGCTGTGGGAGCCTACCTCTATCAGCATGCCCTGGATGTGAGATAGAGTTAAAGGAGAACACTTTGGAACTTTAAGATTTAATCACTGCTTGATTGGGTTTAAACTTTCATAAGGCCCATAGTCCCTATGTCTCCCATTTGGAATGGGTGTATTTACCCAATTTCTGTACTCCCATTGTATTCAGGAAGTAACTAACTTGCTTTTGATTTTACAGGATCATAGGTGGAAGGGACTTGCCTTGTCTCAGATGAGACTTTGGACTTGGACTTTTGAATTAACGCTGGAATGAATTAAAGGTTTGGGGACTGTAGGATGGAAGTGTTTGTGTTTTGAAGTGTGTGGACATGAGATTTGGGTGGAGTCCGGGGCAGAATGATGTGGTTTAACTGTGTCCACACCCACGTCTCATCTTGAGTTGTAGTTTCTATAATCCCCATGTGTTATGGAAGAGATGTGAGATAATTGAATCATAAGGGCAGTTATCCTCATAGTGTTCTCATGATAGTGAGTGAGTTCTCACAATATCTGATAGTTTTATTAGGATCTTCCCCCTTTGCTCAGCACTTCTCTCTCCTGTTGCCATGTGAAAAGGATGTGTGTCCTTCCCTTTATCCCATAATTGTAAATTTCCCGAGTCCTCCCCAGCCATGCAGAACTGAGTCAGTTAAAACTCTTCTTTATAAATTACACAGTCTCAGATGTTTCTTCATAGCAACATGAGAACAGACTAATACAGTATTCAGTGTGGTTATCCAAAAACATCATTTTTAGGCCAAGAAAAGAACTACACACTGGCATTGAGGTGAAAATGAGCTTAATGTGAGCAAGGAAAGGCAAAGACTATAGTTTATGTCTGAGAACAATGGGAAGGGAATAAAATCAGAATCAAGAAGAAGTTCAAATAATGTCCATTCTTGTAGGCAATGGAAAGATTTTTGGCTTTTACTTACTAATAGAAATGGAAGTCATTGGAGGGTTTTGAGTAGCGGGGTGACATAATGCCATTTGTCTTTAAATTGGTGCTCAAGATACTAAATTAAACAGACCTCTGGGATAGAATAGGGAGAGCTGCAGAACAAAGAAGCAGGAAAACTGCTCGGAGAGAAGGGGTGTTGTAATTTAATTAAATAAATATTCAGAATAAGATTTAGACTGTGAAGATTCTACAAGTTTGATGACAATTATAAGGTCTTGTTTTATTTCCTCTGGCACAGTATTTGAATATTAACTGCATTAATATGAAAACACACTGATATTGTTTAGAAACCATTCAACAATTTATGTAGTGTAACCTGTGGGAAGTACAAGGCATTTAATAATAAAAATTCCTTTCACTGGACTCTAATTTCACTTGCATCAGTTTGGTTAAATTGCTTGTATTAAATAAGCACTTGAAAATATCTGATACAATATGTAACTTGAAGGTATAAACTACAATGCATTTAACCTATAGACAATTAATGAAGCAATGACAGTGAGATGGAATAATTTGATATCTACATAGCTTCAAGTAGGCAACTTCCAGACATTAAATTAGGTGAATTAAAACACTAAGTGCTCTTTTAGAAACAGATTCTTTTAACATGGGAAATCTGAGCAGTGTAAACAAATTCAGATTGAGCTTTTTAAAAAAAAAATCACATACAGACATGGTTTTCCACAATGTTCCACTAAAATAAACTCCTTACTTGCCTTATAAATTAAAGTGTTTTAAGTGTATATTAATTTTATCTCTGAAATAAAATAAAAACATATTATTTATACATGTGCAAAACCTGAAAACATTAAAAATGTGTAATGGAGAGCTGTAAAATGTTTTCTTCCTCTAGTACATAAGGAGAAATATTTGCTTTTAGGTTTAAAAGAAAAGACTCACTCTTCTAATACATTTCAGTCTGAGCATAATGAGAAGTTGTGCATTTTGGGAGAAGGATGTTGTTCTTGTATATCTTCTGTCATCTAATGTTCTCAGATCAAAGATATATGTGTGATCAGCCCTGTAGGGATATAAAGCCAATTGTATCTCACATCTGAACATTTCAGAATGGCAATCCCTCTTATGTCTATTTAGTTACCAATGAACATAGGATCAAAAGGCTCAGGGTCCCAGCACCATCTCATGGTGTAGAATTAATTGTTAAGGGCCACTCTGGAGATGCAGTCTCTCTTGACATTATGATGAGGTAAGGAATATCTGTGTTTATTAGTTTTTTTCTTACATCTTTTTAAACTAAAATGTGATTCACATACCATCTTGTAGGTATACCTTCAGTATACAAAATAAAGTATATTTTGGAAATATTCAATTTAGTGATTCTTTGCATATTCACAAAGTTTTGTAGCTGTCATCACTGTCTAATTCCAGAACCTTTGCAGCACCCCAAAAGGAAAGATCAAATACATTAGCAGTTAGTGCACATACCCTTTTTCCGCTAAGCAAGCACTAATCTACTTCATATCTCTATGGACTTGCCTATTCTGGATATTTTACAAACATGTAATAGTGCAATATTTGGCTTGTTGTGTCTAGCTTCTTTGACTTGGCATTATGTTTTCAAGATTCACAGATACTGTAACATGTAGCAGTACTTTCTGACCTAAATTTTTATAGCTGAAAGATTTGTCATTATATGGCGGTAATATACTTTGTTTACATATTCATCAATTTGATAATTGTGGCTAGTATAATTAATACTGCTATAAAAATGTGTGTACCAGTTTTTATGTGGATATATGCATTTAATTTCATTGTGATGGAAATGCTGCAGATTTCTAGGCTATATGGTAACTCTTTGGTAAGCATTTTGAGGAACTTCCAAACTGATTTCCTAAACAGCTGTACCATTTCACATTCCCAAGAGTAATATATGAGAGTTCAAGTTGTTCCACATCTTTGGCAAGACTTGTTAATTTTCATTAGTTCTTTTAAATTACAGCTCTCCTAGTATGTATAAAGTGACATATCATTGTGGATTAGATATTCATTTCCTAATAACTAATAATGTTGAACATCTTTTATGTGCTTATTGATCCTTGTTACATCCTCTTTGGATAAATATCTATCCCAAACCTTTTGCCAATTTTTAAAATAGGTTTGCTTGTCTTTCTTTTTTTTTTTTATATACCTTTTAGTTTTCTTTTTCTTTTCTTTTTTGTTTTTTTAAGGGAGGGAAGGAGGAAGGGTGGAAGGCAGGAAGGGAGGGAAGGAGGAAGGGAGGGAGGAAGGAAGGGAGGAAGTTGGGGAGGGAGGGAGGGAGGGAGGGGAGGAAGGAAGGGAAGGAAGGAATTCAGGCAATGAGAGAGACATTGCCGACCTAGATCTAGAGGTTTACAAGTTGATTTCTTTTTTTGAGAGAAGGAAAGAAAAAAAATGAGTAAAGGAGAGAAAGAAAGAGGAAGAGAGAGAGGGAGGGTGAATGGAAATATTGCTTTATTCTGAAAAACAAAATGGGTATTAATAATGGCCAATCAATATTTCATTTAAAGCTATGAGTAGGTGTGATATGGTATTGACAAGAATGTATATTTTATGTATTTGAAGTGGAGAGCTCTATAAATATTTATTAAGTTTACTTGTTCCGGATCTGAGTTCAAGTTCTTGATATCCTTATTAATTTTCTGTCTCATTGAATCTAAGTCTCTATGTATCTGGGTGTTAGGATCGTTAGCTGTTGTTGTATTGATCCTTTTACCACTATGTCTTTGTTGCTTTAAAATCTATTTTATCTGCTATGAGAATTGCAACTCCTGCTTTTTATTTATTTATTTATTTATTTAATTTTGCTCTCCACTTGGTTGGTAAATCTTTCTCCATTCCTTTGTTTTGAGTCTTTGTGTATCCTTGCATGTGAAACAGGTCTGGATGTAACATGCCATTGGGTTTTGGCTGTGTCTTTTGATTGGGGAATTTAGTCGATTTAAATTTAGGGTTACTGCCATTTGATGTTAACTGGCTGTTTGATCCATTCGTTGATGAAAATTCTTCTTCATGTTGGTGCTCTTTACTTTTTGGTATATTTTTAGTAAGGCTAATACTGGTTGTTTCTTTCTGTGTGTAATGCCTTTTTCAGAAGCTCTTGTAAAGCAGACCTGGTGGTAATAAAATCTCTAAGTACTTGCTTGTTCATAAAAGATTTTAATTTTCCTTCATTTGTGAAGCTTAGTTTGGCTGGATATGAAATTCTGGGCTGAAGGTTCTGTTCTTTGAGGATGTTGAATATTGGCCCCCACTCTCTTCTGGCTTGAAGAGTTTCTGCTGAGAGATCTGCTGTAAGTCTGATAGGCTTGCCTTTGTGGGTAACCTGACCTCTCTCTCTGGCTGCCCTTAGTATTTCTCCTTCGTTTCAACCCTGGTGAATCTAACGATTATGTGTCTTGGTGTTGCTCTTCTTGAGGAATATCTTTGTGGCATTCTCTGTATTACCTGGGATTGAATATTGACCTGCTTTGCTAGTTCAAGAAAATTTTCCTGAATAATATCCTGAAGGGTATTTTCCAGCTTGGATTCATTCTCTCCGTCACATTCAGGTACACCTATCAAACGTAAATTTGGTCTTTTCACATAGTCCCACATTTCTTGGAGAATTTGCTCATTCCTTTTTATCCTTTTATCTATAATCTTGTCTTCTTGTTTTCTTTCATTAAGTTGGACTTTGACCTCTGTTATCCTTTCTTCTGCTTGAACAATTCTAGTGTTCAAACCTGTGCATACTTCTCAGAGTTCCTGTATTGTATTCTTCAGTTCCATTAATTCACTTATATTCCTCTCTAAGTTGTCTATTCTCAATAGGATTTCGTCAAACCTTTTTTCAAAGTTCTTAGTTTCTTTACATTGGGCTACAACATGTTCTTTTAACTCACAGAAGTTTCTTATTATCCATTCCTTGAGGAGTGATTCTATCATCGGGATGCACTCATTCTCCATCAAGCCTTGTTCCATTGTTGATGTGGAACTGTGATCATCTTGTCTTTCAACCTCTTCTTTTGTATCTAAACTAAGTTTCTTATATGCAGTCTCTAAGGGAACACTTTTTGACACGTTCTGTAAACCTCCACCCTTTAACTAAAAATTTAATCAATTCTCCATTTACTTTATACTTAATTATTGATAAAGAACAACTTTGCCATATAGCTATTTGCTTTTTTACATTTTGTATATGTTTTTGTTTCTCACTTTTTTCACCATTGCCTTATTTTTTAGCTGGAAAAGTTTTTGTAGCTTTTGTTTTGACCCCCTCCTTTTATTTTCTGTATATTTTTGTTATTTTCTTAGTGATTATCTAGGAAAATACAGTTAACAACTTAAACATAAAAACATAGTTTGAGTAATACCAACGAAGTTTCAATAGTAAACAAACATTTAGTTCCTATACATCTCCATCTTCTTCCATTATATTGTCATACATTGCATTTTTATACATATGTTTATAATTATTATTTTCTGTATTTGATTTTAAATCATATAGAAAATAAAGAGTTACAAACCAAATGCACAGTAACACTTAATTTTATATTTATCTGCCTTTATGGGCACTCTTAACTGATTTATATGGCTTCAAGTCACTGTCTATTATCACTTCATTTCCACTAGAAGACCTCCTTTTGGCATTTCCTGCAAGACAGATCTACTACATGCTGACTTCCTTAGCTTGTGTTTACCTGGGAATTTCTTAATTTCTTAAAAACTTTTTTTTTTTTTGGCTATTTTATTTTCAGCACTGTAAATATCGCATCCCACTTCTTCTGACCTCCATAGTCCTCAATGATAAATCAACTGAAAATAATCTTCTCGAGAGTTCTTTCTAGCTGTTGAGTAACTGCTCTCTTGCTTTGTTCAGATTCTTTCTTTGGCTTTAGCAGTTGAACTATAATGAGTCACTGTCAGTCTTTTTGAGTTTGTCGTGTTTGAAGTTAATGAGCTTTTTGAATGTAAATATTTGTGTCTTTCATCTAATTTAGGAAGTTTTTTCCTCTCTTTCTTCATTTTTTTAACTTAACTTTTTCTTTTTTTCTGAAACTCTTATAATGTATATGTTAGTGCATTTGATAGTGCTCCACAAGTTCAGTAGGTTCTGTTCATTTTTCTTAATTTTTTTCTGCTCCTAAAACTGTCTTATTTTCAAGTTTCCTGATTCTTTTATCTACCCACTCAAATTTGCCATCGAATCCCTCTAGTGAACTTTTCTTTTTTTAAAAAAAATTAGATCCTATACCTTCAGATCAGTAATTTCTATTTGGTTTCCTTTTAATATTTACATTTTTTTGTTTACATTCTTATTTGTTCATACATACTTTTTCAAATATTCTTTAGTTCTTTGTTGGCAGTTTTCTCTAGTACATTAATAATAATTAAAGCAGTTAACATTTTTGATTAGTAATTCTAATTACAAATAGTTTATGTCTTTCCTGTGAATGAGCCATAGTTTCCTATTTCATTGCGTATTTTATATTTTGAATATAATATATAATACAAATATAGAAATATTATATTATATATTTTAATATTATAAGGTATCAATATCCTGGAAACTATCATACTGATCAGTACACACAACAACAAATTTTTGAGGGACAGAATTTTACTTTACAACCTCATACAAGCCATTCATTCTAGGAATCTGGGCTACTATCCTCACAGCTACAGCAAGCCTGACAAATAAGGAATGGTAGCTAGTTTGGCCAAGGTTTTTTAAATAAAATTTAGGCGGTCTGTCCCTTCATGAAGCACTTCTTTGGATGCTGTTAGTGTCTGATCAGGTCCTAGAGCTCTAACATGGCTTATCTTTTTATTATTTGTTCAAGTTTAATCATTGTTTAGATGGAGGAACCAAGTTCTGGATCTTCCTATTATGCCACATTTTGTGTTGTCACTGAATTTTAATTTTTATTTTCATTTCCCTAGTGACTAAAAATCCTAAGTAACCTTTCATGTAATCATTGCCCAGTTATATGTTTTCTTTGGAGAAATATCTATTCAAATTAGAAACACATTTGATTTTATGGAGTGAAATGTTGCTTAATTCTAGAATCACAAATAAAGCCAATTAATCAAGATCTTTTTACAAAGCAATTTTTTTTTATTATTTGTCTTTTTATTGTTGTTGAGAACGTGTTTATATATATTCCTATCATATACACATATGTGTTTATGCTGAACAATTCAACTATGTATATATTCTTAACAGATCTAACAATAAAATTTTGTGCAATATATTATGTTATACATATAATATGTATTCTTAACAACTCAACAATAAAAAACAAATAATATAAAATGAGATGTATATATCTAATTATATATAATTTTTGTCTTTATTTCTTCTATAAAAATGGGATAACTGTTCAGAAAGTGCAAGTTTGTTACACAAGTACATGTGTGCCATGGTGGCACCTATTGACCTGTTGACCTCTTTTCTAGGTTCCCTCCCCTTACCCCCCACCCCTCAACAGGCCCTGGTATATGTTTTTCTCCTCTCTGTGTCTATGTGTTCTCAATGTTTAGCTCCCACTTATGAGTGAGAAATATGTATAACAGAAAATACATATATGTATTCTGAACACTTTTTCTTTATTAGACCTATGATCTGCAAATATTATCTTCTAATTGTGGATTATCTTTTCATTTCTCTTATTGTAACTTTGGAAACACAACATTTGTTATTTTGATGAAACTAAATTTGTCTATATTTGTTTTCTTTCCTGTTTTTTATATCGTGTGAAATAAATCATATTGTAAAACCACATTGTAAAGATTTGGACATATGTTTGCTAAGAACTTAACAGTTTTTACTCTTACACTTTGGTATTTTAACCATTTTGAGTTTTTATATATATATATATATATATATATATGTATGACATAGGATAGAGGCCCAATATCATTTGCATGTGGATATCTAGTTATCCCAGCATTATTTGTTGAAAAGACTATCCTTTCCCCATTGAATTGTCTTGGCATCCTTGTCAAAATCAATTAATTGTAAATATACGACTTTATTTTTATTCTGTAAATTTCATCCCATCGTTCTCTGTATTAGTCTGTTCTCACAGTGCTAATAAAGACATACTTGAGACTGGGTATTTTGTAAAGGACAGAGGCTTAATTGACTCACAGTTCAGCATGGCTGGGGCGGCCTCAGGAAAGTTATAGTTATGGTAGAAGTGAACGCAAACACGTCCCTTTTCACAAGGTTGCAAGAAGGAGAATTAGGGCAAAGCAAAGGGAAAAAAGACCCTTATAAAACCATCAGATCTTGTGAGAACTCACTATTATTGAGAACAGAGATATGGGGGTAACTACCCCCATGATTAAATTACCTCCCAATGGATCCCTCCCATGACACATGGGGATTTTGGGAACTACAATTCAAGATACATTTGGGTGGGCAAAGCCATGTCATTCTCTATGTCTATTCTTACGCTGGCCTATGCATCCTATTTTACTATAAACTTTGTAGTCAGTTTTTAAATCAAGAAGTTAGTCTTCTTTTTCATCTTTTTTATAATTTTTCTTACCATTAGGGTCTCTTGCATTGAAATTCCATATGAGTTTTAGTATCATAATATAAGTTTCTGCCATAAAGTCATCTGGGATTTTGATACATTTGTACTAAATATGTAGATTAAGTAAGGAAGACTGCCACCTTAACAGTGCTGTTTTTCAATCCATGAACATGAGATGTTCTCACACTCAGTTTGGTCTTTAATGTTTTTGAATGATGTTTTATAGTATTTGATGTAAAATATTGCCTTTCTCTTATTAAATT
The DNA here is from genome assembly GCF_049354715.1 of Callithrix jacchus. NCBI lineage: Eukaryota > Metazoa > Chordata > Mammalia > Primates > Cebidae > Callithrix > Callithrix jacchus. Next base: position 175,595,253 of record NC_133503.1, on the reverse strand, counting down.
TATTTTTAAATATTTTTCGTTAATGCTATTATGAGTAAAATTTTCTTATTTTTTCTGATTGTTAATTGCTAGTTTATATAAACAGAATTTATTTTTATATATTGCCTTGTATTCTGCAGCTTCATTGAATTCATTTAATAGCTTTAATAGTTTTTTGAATGTATGTGGTCCTTAGGATTTTTTTTAATATACAATAATATGTCATCTGCATCTAAATTGGAAAGGAAGAATTTGAGTAATCTTTAGTCACATCTTTTCTAAATTTCCTGGCTGGAATCTATACCACTGTGCTGGATGACGCAGCACAATGGGTCACACCTGTAATTCCAAAAATTAGGGAGGTCGAGTTGGGCAGATCACAAGGTCAGGAGTTCAAGACCAGCCTCACCAACATGGTGAAGCACCATCTCTACTAAAAATACAAAAATTATCTGGGCATGGTGGCATAGGCCTATAATCCCAGCTACTCAGGAATCTGAGGCAGGACTATCACTTGAACTGGGAAGCGGAGGTTGCTGTGAGCCAAGATCACCAGCTGCACTACAGTCCAGGTGACAGAGCAAGAATCCGTCTCAAAAAGAGAAAAAGAAAAAGAAAATTAGCTATGCACTTTGCCCATTGGACTATACTTTCAAAATAAATTAGAAAATATTTTGAGATGAATGAAAACTTCAAACACAATATACTAAATCTTATCAGATGCTGATAAAGCATTGCTTATGAAAAACCCATAGCTGTAAATACTATATTAGAAAGGAAAAATCTCAAATTCATAACCTACGTTTTCCCATTAGAAGCTAAAAAATAGCAAAAGCAAACTAAACACACTGGGTATTTGCATAGCAAAGAAAGCTTAGAATACAGAGATTCTGTCTTCCCTGAAGCAAATATCAAATTGCTACCAGCCTTGGAAGACAGAAATACTCTGTGTCTCTGGATAAAAGGACAGGCGTATTTGGGCCTCTTATAAAAGATTAGAGTTTCGTAAGATCAAGATAGCTCTCCTATAACAGAAGGACTCTTTGTGCAGTCCTCCATCTGGGCCTACCTATGTCACCCTACTGGGAATTGAGTGCCAGAAAAACTTGTGCAAATAAACAATAGTCATGATTCTTGATGAAGTCTTGTATATTCTGTTAACATCTGTAAAACTGGCAGACTAATGTGATAACCTGCAGTTAGGTGAAATCCAGGACTCTTCAGAGTTCTTAATGCTAATACATTAAGGAAGAAATCAATGAGATGGTAGAGCTGGTTCAAAGGTCACTTATTTTCTTCAAATAAATCAAATTATAATATTTGAGTTTAGTGCTTTTCACTACGCAAAATTATTTTTATATTTATTAGACAGAAATATACAAGTTACATGTATTGTACAAAATATGACTATTAAGAGTAAATCGCAAGTCAAAGTTATAAAACCTACTGGAATACTTTGCTAGGGCTGCCATAACAAAGTGCCATCAACTTGGCAGCTTAAAGAATAGAAATTTATGCCCTAATCTGTGGACTCCAGAAGTCCCAATTCAAGCTGTCGAGAGTGTTGGCTCCTTCTGAGAGTTCTGAAGAAATATCGGGTCTATGCGTTTCCTCTATCTTCTAGTGGTTTGCTGTCCATCTTTGGTGTTTCTCGACCTGTGCATAACTCCGATCTTCACTTAAAATTATCCCTATTTTTTGTGGGCTCAAATTTTATTTTTAAATAAGGGCACAGTATAGGAGTAGAGCATTTTCTAATATAACCTTATATTAACTTATTATCTACAAAGACCCTATTTCCAAATTAGGTTACATTCACAGATACCAGGGGTAAAGATTTCAGTATCTTTTTGGAGGACTGATTGAAGTTATGAAATCCTTCACAGGCATGTTAGGCAATGCCTAAAACTGGTTTCGAAAGTAGCACCTGACATCTCTTTGTTCAATTTTCATACTGTGGATATCTTTTACTAACAACATTTTAATATTGCTCCCTTTGGGGGTTAGAAATGTTTTCAACATATTTTGAAAACTGCAGAATATTCTTTTTCAAATAATTTTAAATAAGACACCGAAATTCCAAATGATCAGGTAGGGTGTGCTTCAGAGTTAGTGACTCATCTAGGATGACTCACTAGATTTTAAGCTTAAATTATTTAATTAGGTGAAATTTACAAAGACTTAAAAATTCAGGCAGCTTATAAAGCAAGATATGCAGCCACCATGTCTTCCTTAACTTGAAGATTGTTCTATCATCATTTCCCTGTACTTTATATACCAGTGTTACACAATCCTTCAGTTGTATCTTATTTGCTTTATTTTCAGACAGTATCATTGTTTTATACTCTATTGTGTGTTCATAGTAAATATGGTTAATATTATAGGCTGAAATGCGGCCCCAAAATTTATATGTTGAAGTCCTATTCTCCTTTGTGGATGTATATGAAAACAGGACATTTAAGGAGATAATTAAGGGAAACAGGTTATAAGGTTAGAGGCCTAAGATAATAGACAGATGTCCTGGTAAAAACAGGAGACCCAAGAGTCTGCTCTCACTGTGTCTGTTTGCATGAAGGACAGGTTATTTAAGGACACAGGAAGAAAGGTGACCTTTCTAGCCTCTCTAGAGAGGCCTCATCAGAAACCATCCTGCTGGACCTTGGTTATGAACTTCCAGTCTCCAGTACTGTAATAATGTAAATTTATGTAGTTTAAGCAGTTCAGTCTGTGGTATTTTGTTATAATAGCCCAACAAGACTAATATAATTACCAGGATTTTTATTTAGCATTAAATTTTGCATTTAGGTCTTTCATCCAGAAGGACCATTCATGTAGTTTATTATTTCAAAGGAGCTGCTATTTGATCCCTCTGTTTTCTTTAATTTGTCTTCCAAACTTCTTCGTCCACCTGTAGGTCAAGGTTTTCCCATTTGTCCTTGCCAACATCTCCAGCGGCTCCATAATCCATATAAAGTCTCCCCAGTTCTGAGAATTACATTTTCATCTTGCCAATTCTAATTCTTATGAAGTTCCATAGTGAGAATATGATGGTGGTAACTTCTATTTTTTTTTGTTTATTTGGAAATATATTGTCTTGACTCCTATTTTTGAATGTAACTACTGTGAGTTTGAATTCTAAATTAAGGGAATTTTCTCTTAGTTCTTAAAAGACATATTCAATTGTCTTCTGACTTCTACTGCTGTTAAGAATATGCTATTAGTCTTTCTTTGTGGTTTTATAAATAGCTAAATAGCTATTTTTCTTTTCCAACATCATTTAAAGTCTCTCTCTCTCTTACTTATTTCATGTTCATTAATATTTTTTACTGTTCTGTACTGTATGCTGGATAATTCTTTAAATCTATAATACAGTTAATTACTGCTCTCTTTAGGTGGCCTAAACTGCTGAATAGATGATGCATCAATATTTTAATTTAAGCTACATTTTATTCACTACTAGAAACTTACTGATTTTTTCCAAAACATGTCTCATATTATGCCTTGGTCCTTGGGGATTAAATATATCTTCCAAACAGATGACACAGTTTTAACCCTCCACATCTATGAAGGTGGCCTTATTTGGACTTTGCAGATGATCAAGTAAAGATGAAGTCACTATGGTGGGAACTTCAATATGGCTGAAGTCCTTATAAAAAGGGGAAATTTGGACACAGAAACAGTTACATACAGATTTAAGCCAATATAAATCACAAGGGGGAATACTATCTACAAAGCCAGGAATGTCTGAGCTACCAGAAGCCCAGAAAAGGCATAGGACAGATTCTCTCTCACAGTCCTCAGAAGGAGTCAATCTTTTCAGCACCTTGATTTCAGACTTCAGCCTCCAAAACTGAAGGACAATAAATTCCTGCAGTTTAAGCTGCCCAATTTATGGTACCTTGTTATTGCAGCCCCAGAAAACAAATTAAATTATGTGGTTTTTTCCTTTTATTTCCTTTTACACATTCTATAAATATCATCTATTAATAAAACATATCTGATTGATCTAAAATATGTATTTAGAATTTCAGTTCTACATTTCATTTTCATTGATAACATTCTAAGGAGAATCAATAGTTTATCTGCAGTAATTACTTGTGTTTGCTTTTGCCAGGTGTCTTGGCACACTGCCAAACCCAGGAGCACAGAATAGCATAAATTCATACCCTTAAACTACACGAAGTGAATACAACGTACATGTAAGATATTTTAATTTTATAGACAATACATGGATTTGAGAAAACAAAAATATTGTTAAAGGATTGCAAATTAGGTTTGATAAAGAATCATAAACATTGAATTTGGAGCTTGTAGGATGAAGTTACATTTCTTTTGTTGAAATTTTAGTATTTAATGAACCCCTGGACCTCAGTAACATTACCTACAAAACTAGATTAATAGTATTAGATTTCTATCGCTTTAGTGGGTATTATCTGGAAAAGTATGGTGACTGATATATAGTGGGAATTCTGAGCTATCTATTCAATACTTTATTCACAGAAAAGGGTTTTTCTGGAGCATAAACGATTTGATTTGATTTCAAATTAATTCTTAGGCTCATATTTTCATGTATGTGTCAGTTAAAAATAGGCTCATTTGATATTTTATGCTTGACAATGGTGTCTAAAATGTAAATGAATCATGTTGTATGTAAAATTGAATACATTTTAACACCTAGAATGAAATGTTCTCCTATTTGTCCCTTAATATTTGCAGAAATTCTAGATATTTATAACATAGGGACTGAGGATGGAAACTGAGCCTAATGTGAAAACAGCTGGAAGCATTTTCTAGGTTAATTTAGTTTCTTCTAGCATTATTACTCATCTTTTTCCTTTGCATTTTTTTTCTTTTACATACATCTTACTATTCAAAAATTATGGCAGAACTATTTAGTGTTTGAGTCCTTACTTCAGAGTAATGTATTTCAATTTTTATGCAGAGTAATTATTAGATAAATTATTTAACTTTTGCTCTAAAAGAAGTTACATATTTCTCTTAGAATTCTTTACACATAGTCAAGATTATTTATTCTGGTAGGTATTTGCCATTTCTCATATATATGAACAAATTTAAACAAATTCCATTGTATATATACTCAAAATTTAATTTGTATACTAAAATCCTTTTTGGTAAAACTATTGCTATTTGTAATCAAGACTTCATTAGCTTTTTCTATATATAATTATGCCATTATTTATAATACACAAACACACACACACACACACACACACACACACACATATATATATATACATATATACATGTCAGAGTTTATAGTTTTTAAGTAGGCATTATTATTTTTAAAAATAACATATTAGCAAGGTAATGTTTTATCAGACTGTAACATTTCACATATATATGTTATCCCATGATTTATTAGAAATTTTGTACAATATCCTCTGATACCTTTTTTACTTGGCATACTTTTATATCTATTGGAAAAAAATTAAACTTTAAAATGTCATTAAAATGCACCTGTTTTATTATAAACTATTTATAAAGAATATAATTCTGAACAGGAATATTTCATATATAACCTGAATTTTCAAAATTTAGTGATTTTCATTGTGTTCTGCATTCTGATTTTTAAAATAACACCAGAAATGTTTCACATTTCTTTTCATATGGATTTTAATTAACTAGTTTATAATCATGTTACCTTATAAAACCTAAACACTAGGAAATCACAATATCTTCATGTTTTATATAGATTCAGCAGTTGCAACTTAAAAATTAATTTTAACTCATCACTACTTGGTTTAGGAGACTGTTATACAACAAAGCCTGATTTTGTGTAAATATCACAGAGTAGCCCAATATTTACTTATTCAAAATAACAACTGTGTTAATGCTGGTATTAACAGTTAATGATAGAAAAGAAAAGGACAGCAGAAGCATTCCGAAACTTATCAAAGTAGGAGGTTTGACATAATGATTCACACTGTTAAAAGACTAAATTAGACTGGAATGGTTCCATTTTTCTAAGCACTAGGATTGCCAGAAGAACAGGCCATGTAATTGGAAATAAAACTTGGTGGAAGACTTAGAAAGCATGTTTAAATAATTGGTAAATAACGAGGATATTGAGAGGATGTGAAAGGAACCAAAAACCATAAAGGTTGTGAAGCTATAGATCGACTAAAGAAAATGCATTATCACAGCATAGAGTTAAACCATACCAATAAAGAATGTAGGAGTTGTAGGAGTTTGGTTTCTGAAATTCAAATGCAATTTGCTTTAGTTGTAAAGGAAAACAAAAATAAAATATGAAAAATAATGTAATACATGGTATTAATATAAATGAATAGGTAATTTTATTCTTCTTAGTTTATCTCAGGCGCAAAAAGAGAAATACCTAAGAAAAGCAACCAAGAATTAACATTTGAGAATTTCAACTTTTATTTTGGATACAGGGAGTACATAAACAGTTTGTTACCTGGGTCTATTGCACCTAGATAACGAGCATAATACAATAGGTTGTTTTACAACCCAGACCTCTCTCCCTTCTCCCTCTTGAAGTCCACAGTGTCTGCAATTCCCATCTGTATGTCCATGTGTTCTCAATGCTTAGCTCACACTTGTAAGTGAGAACATACAGTATTTGGTTTTCTATTCCTGCATGAATTTGGTTAAGATTATGGCTCCCAATTGCATCTATATTGCTGCAAAGGCCAGGGTTTCATTTCTTTTTCTGTCTGTATAGTTTTCCATGGTGTATATGTGGCCACATTTTCTTTATCCAATCCACCATTGATGGGTACCTGGGCCAATTCTATGTCTTTGCTATTATGAATAGTGCAAGATTGATCTTACAAGTGAATGTTTCTTTTTTGTACTAATTATATACTCAGTATTAGGTCAAATAGTAGCTCTGTTTCAAGTTCTTTGAGATCTCTCCAAACGTTTTTCCACAGTGACTGAACTAATTGCAGCATATACAGAGGCATTCTCATGTTTTATCAAAATTCCAAAATATATATATATATTTTTGAGACGGAGTTTCGCTCTTGTTACCCAGGCTGGAGTGCAATGGTGCGATCTCGGCTCACCACAACCTCCTCCTCCTGGGTTCAGGCAACTCTCCTGCCTCAGCCTTCTGAGTAGCTGGGATTACAGACACGGGCCACTGTGCCCAGCTATTTTTTTTTTTTTTTTGTATTTTCAGTAGTGATGGGGTTTCACCATGTTGACCAGGATGGTCTTGATATCTTGACCTCGTGATTCACCCGCCTCGGCCTCCCAAAGTGCTGGTATTTTTATATTTAATAACTAGCTTTTATAATCATACTAATGAGTGTGAAGTGGCATCTCATTGCAGTTTTGATATGCATCTCCCTAATGGCTAAAAATACTGAGCAAATTTTTACTTTCTTATTGCACATTTTTATATCTCTTTGGAGAAGTGTTTATCCAGATTAGTTTAACATTTTATTGAAGTTAGGTCATTTGCCATGTTATTACTAAGTCATAAGAAACATTTATATATTATGGATATGCTATCATTAAATATCTTATTTGAACATGACGTCTGGCTCAAATTTTAATGTTTGATTGTTTACATTTATCAAGCTCCTCCTCTTCTCTCTCTTTACCTTTTACCTATCCAGACAAAACATTAAGAAACCTCAGGGACTTTTTTCTATTGACACCTGCAGGAAGTTCACAAAACCTGGAAGTATGTAGGAATACTATCCCTGCGGCATCCCTTATTCACCATAGAATCTAAGATCAGAAATCCTCCCTACTCTTTCAAGCCATTTTGGAGCACCTATGAGGATATCCACCTTTTCCAGAAAGTCTGAATATTTATGTGATAAATCTCTTTATATTCTCGTGGCATGTATATGTGAGACATCATCAGTCTTGACTTGTAAACCAATTTTGAATGCCTGTGGGAGGATCCATCCCATCTACATGAATTACTAAAAAATCTTTCACTTCTTTGATGTTGTTGTTTGAAGTACAATTGTTTTAACTTGATGAAATCAAATTTATGAATTTTTGTTGCTGCTTGTGCTTTCAGCAACCTCTGTGTGAGGATGTTTCCTAACATAGTCAAATATTACTCACGTTTTTTCTTCAAAAGGTTTTGTAGTTTTTAGTTCTTACGTCTAAGTGCAAAACTTAATTTTAGTTAACTTTTGTACATGGTTAAGGTAGGGGTTCAATTTTACTCGTTTTAATGTGGATATCCATTTATATTATATGTACATAATATACATTATTTGTAATTACAAATATATATATATATATTTAAAATATTTTTCAAAATTGTCTAAGCAATTTTTAAAATTCAGTTAACAATTACTATAAGAATATATTTATTGACTCTCAATTCTTTTACCTTTATTTTTATTTTTATAGAGTCAGTACCAAACATTTCACATTTCTAATTAGTTTCTAGCTTTGGAGATAATATTAAAATTAAAAAATATGAGCCTAATTTGTTCTTTGTTAAGACACTTTTAGCTATTATAGGCCACTTGATTTTATACATAATTTTTACATATAGGTTAGCAATTAATTTTAAAATGTCAGTTGGTATTTTGATAATGATTGCACAAAATTTGTAGACTAATGTGGAGACTATCACCATCTTACTAATAAATCACCTTATTTATAAATATGAAATGTTTTTCAGTTTTTTTAGGTCTGCTTTAAGTTTTTCCTACAATAAGCCTTTTTTTTTTCTGGGGTACATGTGCAGATCATGCAGGACTGTTGCACAGGTACACACATGGCAATGTGTTTTACTGCCTCCATCTTCCATCACCCGTATCTGGCATTTCTCCCCATGTTACCCCTCCCCAGCCACCCCACCCCCTGCTGTCCCTCCCCTAGCCCCTATAACAGACCCCAGTGTGTGATACTCCCCTCCCTGTGTCCATGTTTTCTCATTGTTCAACACCTGCCTATGAGTGAGAATTTACTGCATGTAAATAAAAAGACAAATAGTGTTTGTACATTGTTCTTGTTTCCTATAACTTTAATGGACTCATTTTGAGTTTTAACATTTTGTAGTGGTTTCCTTTTGTTTTATTACCAACAAGATCATGTCATCCTTTCCTAACGACATAGCTCTCCTTTATTTTTCTCACCTAATTATCCATCTAGATCATCAAATATGGTATTAAGAACAAGTGGCAAAAGTGGGCATGTTTGTATCGTCCCCAAGTTTATGAAATCTCACTGAAACATGCAGGTTTCAGTATGTTCCTTATTATGATGTAAAAGGTTCTTTCTCCTTGTTTGTTGACATGCTTACCAGGAAAAAATGTGATATTAAAAAATATTTTGTTATCACCTATTGAGATTATTATTAATGTATTTTGCCTGTGCTATTGTGATATGGTATATTAACTGACTTTTGGAAGTTAAATAAACCATACTTCCCTGGGATATTTCTCCTTTGATGTATTTAATCTTTTTTTAAGACACTGGGCTTAATTTGCCAGAATTTTGTTGAGTATTTTAAGTCAACATTCATAGCAGACATTTTTATTAATTTGTTTTCTTTGCATTGTCTTTGAATGATTTTGGTTTCAACATATATAATTTTCATAGAATATATTTTAAGGTTTGTAAATATTTTACATTTAAAAAAAAAAAAAGTTTTGCTAGAATTTATCAGTGAAGACATCTAGGTCCAGGCTTTTCTTTGAGGAGGTTTTTTAAAAAGTATTAATTTAGGCCGAGCGCGGTGGCTCAAGCCTATAACCCCAGCACTTTGGGAGGCCGAGACAGGTGGATCATGAGGTCAAGAGATAGAGACAAACTTGGTCAACATGGTGAGACCCCCATCTCTACTAAAAATTCAAAAAATTAGCTGGGCATGGTGGCGCGTGCCTGTAATCCCAGCTACTCGGGAGGCTGAGGCAGGAGAATTGCCTGAACCCAGGAGGCGGAGGTTGCGGTGAGCCGAGATCGTGCCATTGCATTCCAGCCTGGGTAACAAGAGCGAAACTCCGCCTCAAAAAAAAAAAAGTATTAATTTGTCTAATTATTTGCTGGAGGCTTACCAGAATTTCTATTTATTCTTAAGTTTTAGTAATTCATGCCTTTCTAGAGTATTTTTAATATGCTATTTTATTTGTTAATATATAGTTGTTTTTAAAATTCACTTACACTAAATTCATTTTCATTAGTTAGGCAAAATGTTTATTACTTTAGTTATTTTCCTGGAGCCAACAATTGGTTTTCTTCTGATAACTCTGTCCTTGGATTGTAGATAGTTATCTTCTCCCTGTGTCTTCACAAGCTCTTCTCTCTGAGTCTTACAGGCTGAGTTGTGACTCCCCCATAATTCATATGTTGAAGTCCTAATGCTCAGTGCCTCAGAATGAAGTTAAAATGAGGCCATCAGGATGAGCACTAATTCAATATGACTGATGTCCTTTTAAGTAGATAAGATCAGGATAGAGATATGCACCCAGCAAACACTGTGTGGCGACATCAGGAGAAGATGGCCGTCTACTAGCTAAGGACAGAGGCCTGGGAAGAAACCAACTCTGCTAAAAACTCAGTCTCAGAATTTGGCTTATAGTATTGTTCAAAAATAAACTGCTGGCTGGGTATGGTGGCTGATGCCTGCAATCCCAGAACTTTGGGAAGCTGAGATGAGGAGATTGCTTGAGCCCTGGAATTTGAGGTCAGCCTGGACAACATGGCAAAATCCTCCCTCTACAAAAAATGCAAAAATTAGTCAGATGTGGTAGAACATGCCTGTACTACCAGCTATTCAGGAGGCTGATGTGGAAACATCACCTGAGCCTGGGAAGTCAAGGCTGCAATGAGCCATGATTACACCATTGCACTCCAGTCTGGGAGACAGGAGTGAGATCCTGCCTCCAAAACAAAAGAAATAAAAAGGAAGGAAGGAAGGAAGGCAGGGAGGGAGAGAGGGAGGGAGGGAGGGAGAGAGGGAAATAACTAAAGAAAGGAAAGAAAGAAAGGGAAAGAAAGAAAGAGAAGGGAAGGAAGGGAAAGAGGGAGAAAGGAAGGAAAGAAAGAAAAGAAAAGAAAAGAAAAGAAAAGAAAAGAAAAGAAAAGAAAAGAAAAGAAAAGAAAAGAAAAAAGAGAGAAACTCTGTTGTCTAAGCCATTCAGTCTGTGACTTCATTATGGCAGCTCTCCCAAATAATACAGTGGAGTATCTACGTAAATTATTTGAAATTATTCCATGTGGAATATTTTGCTATTGTTCTCATTTATTTATTTACTCAGTCATTTATGCCAGTATAGACTTATGGGTATTAATTTTATACTTTGAGTTATATCCAATACTCGGTATTTGTTATTCACATTGCTCCACATTTAGACTTTGTGAGCTCTTTCAGTTGGCTCTTGTATCCTATTGAAATAACCCAATCTTTTTTTTTCTCCCTATTTACTGCCTCGCTTCTTCTGAGCTACATGTTTAGCAAGTGCCTTTGATTAGGAAGAGAAGTCTGAATGAGCATTTCTGGGCACTACACACTAGCATTGCCAAAGAAAACACAGTGCAGTCAAATGCTGGATGGAAGTAGGTTTTACTTACATAAAGGAGACAGCCTATGATTAGCTTCAGTCCTGGGCATCAGTTCCTTAGGGCCAGTGGGCCCCTCCCAGTAGCTGACACAGGGCAATTTGTTTTTGATGAACAATTCTTGTGCTGCAGCAGAAAGACCTCAACCACTCCCTGCAGAGGACAGAGGCAGTAGTGGGATTGGCCACATGTCATTTGATGAATATTCTTAAACAGAACAAAGGAGTACACAATGAACCTGAAACAGAGAATGATATTCCCACATGAGGAGAAAAGTCCAGCACAGGTAGCAAGGACTCTTGCTCTTTTGGTAAAGAGATGTTCTGGCCAAAGGTCCGTTCTATGCATCTGGGTGAAAGTTGAAAGACTACATGGACGGAACTACCTTTCCCAGCACTACAAGTTGTCTTCAGGCTCAGGTTGATCTGTATTGTATATTTCCTGCTCCAGGCCTAGAATCAGCTGTATCTCCATTAAGCCCTGATTTTTTTTTTTTAATTGAAAAAGAGTATAAGAAACCATCTGAGTACTGTGTATGCTCATTACGGCTGGATAATGCTCCTAGTAGTCTCCCTCAGCTATGAGCAAGCAAATATATGTGTGAATGAATACATGAGGACTCCATCTCCTGGCCAAACATGTATGTGTCATTTTCAGTCCCAACCATAGGCATTATAAAGGCTTTCTGTAGGTGTCATATGAGAAAGCTGCCCTTCCCACAGCTGACTTTGTGCACTGCCAGTTAGTTATGGTCTCTAGAAAAGCTCAGCCTTCACTCTTGGTCAGCCATGCTTTTAATCATATATGCATTTTTGCCCAGGAAACTTCATTCCAGGGTCTCTATTTGGAGTTTTCAGCCAAGGGTTTCAGACACCTCTGCAGAGGCCTCCTTATCAGGGGAGAAGGAACAAATTTGAAGTCACTTTTACCCACTGTGAATCTCAGTACTTTCTAGCCCTCCCTTTTCTCGCTACCACCTCACTCTCCCCAACTCTTAGGCCTGGGTTTATATAACAGCAGAGATATTTTGTTCAAGGTTCCTAAACAGGGTGAAGGCATTTGTGTCTACTGATCCACCTGATACTTGAGTGGCACATTATTATGTGGGAGATGACAGAAGGGCAAGGTGAAGTCTAGCACTTTTTAGCATTTAGTCTCTTACTTATACCACTGAAGAAGTGATTAAATGCCCGGCTCTTTCATTTTTGGCTTGTTGTTTTTAATCAATTACTCTAACACCTGGCTGCTCAGTTCTCTTTCTAGCTCAGCTAAGCTCCAGACAAATCTCTGTCTATATAAATATCTACAAATATTTCCAATTATACCATTGTTATCTAACCTTAAGTTAAACATTTGTTCATACAATGTCTCTGCCTCTAATTAATAAATACTTCAATCATTCTACCCTCTTTTTTTTTAATCTGTAACCTCCCATTCCACAAGTGAGAAAAATGATTCCCATCACCTACCATTCATTTAAATTCCTGTGTATGTGTATTGTGGTACAAAAATTATTAACCTTACCCAGTGAGAAATAGCTTTATCAACTAGATACAGGTCTTTTATATATATATATATATATATATATATATATATATATATATATATATATATATATATAAAATTGCACTTTAGGTTCTAGGGTACATGTGCAGATCATGCAGGATTGTTGCATAGGTACATACATGGCAATGTGGTTTGCTGCCTCCATGCCGCTGCCACCTATATCTGGCATTTCTCCCCAAGTTTTTCCTCCCCAACCTCCCTAGCCCTGCTGTCCCTCCCGTAATCCCCCACAACAGGTCTTACTTACAATTTTCTTTGCCTTTAGTCTAACAGGTTTCATTCATTCTGAAAATTATTTAAATTATAAATCTCCCCAAAACTTTCCAGAGAGATTGTTTAATATATTTCTAATAGAGTTAAATTATATTGTCACATTCTGTACTCCATCCTGGTACTCCCATGATCCTGGAATCCCATGATCTCCTATAACACTTAAAACATTCACATATATTAAGATTCAATTGTTCTTAATAAATACTTAATAAAAAACCCTCAGTTCTGTGAGTTTTGACATATCTATAACGTTATGCAACCACCATTATCCTTTCCTGTAGAATTGTTTCATCACACTAAAACTTCAAACATCTCCTGCATGAAACTCTGTCCGGCAGCCACTGATGTCTTTACCATCTTTATAGTTCTATCTATTCCAGAATATCATGTAAGTGGAAACATGAAAGCTCCCAATGCTCCACGTGCTTCATACTATTGACTAGAATTGTCTGGTGTGGGGTTTTGGTCATTATAACAGATTTGTAAGTAAATTGCATTAGTGATCTGCTTTGCAAGTCCCTAATGACAAATTATTTTGAACATAATATTATGTGGTTAATAACTATCTGTATATGTTCTTTGGTGAGATGTTTGTCATATATTTAGTACACTTTTTTTTTAACTGTACTTTAAGCTCTGGGGTACATGTGCACATCTTGCAGCGTTGTTGCATAGGTACACACATGCCATGGTGGTTTGCAGTCTATGTCCCCCTGTTGCCTACATCAGGCATTTCTCCCAGTGTTTTCCCTCTGCACCCTCCCTGACCCCCGCTGTCCCACACTAGCCCCTCATCCCCAACCTAACCCTGTGTGTAACTTTCCCCTCCCTATGCCCACGTGTTCTCTTTGTTCAGCACTCACCTATGAGTGAGAACATGTGGTGTTTGGTTTTCTGTTTTTGTGTCAGTTTGCTGAGAATGATAGTTTCCAGGTTTATCCATGTCCCTATAGAGGGCACAAACTCATTGTTTTTTTATGGCTGCATAGTATTCCATGGTGTATACGTGCCACATTTTTTTGTCCAGTCTATCACTGATGGGCAATAGATACAGAGAAGGCCTTAGACAAAAGTCAACAGTCCTTCATGCTAAAAACACACAATAAACTATGTTATCTGTGGAACCTATCTCAAAATAATAAAAGCTATTCACGATGAACCTGCAGCCAATACCATATTGAACAGGCAAAAGTGGAAGCATTCCCTTTGAAAACTGGCACTAGAAAAGGATACCCTCTCTCACCACTCCTATTCAATATAGTATGGGAAGTTCTAGCCAGCGCAATCAGGGAAGAAAAAGAAATGAAGTGTATTAAATTAGGAAAGGAGGAAGTCAAATTATCTCTATTTGCAGACGACATTTATATATTTAAAAGACCCCATTGTCTCACCCCAAAACCTTCTTAAGCCAATAAGCAACTTCAGCAAAGTCTCAGGATACAAAATCAATGTGCAGAAATCACAAGCATTCCTATACACCAATAACAGACAACAGAGAGCCAAATCATAAGTGGACTCCCATTCACAATTGCTACAGAAAGAATAAAACACCTAGGAATACGACTAACAAAGGATGTAAAAGACCCCTTCAAGGAGAACCACAAACCACTGTTCAAGGAAGTAAGAGAGGACACAAACAGATGGAGAAACATTCCAGCTTATGGTCAGGAAGATCAATATTGTGAAAATGGCCACACTGCCCAAAGTAATTTACAGATTCAACATTTAGTACACTTTAATTGGATTTCTTGTTTCTTAAGTTTTCAGAGATCCCTGCACATTTTAGATACACATTCTCTATTAGATTTATATTTTGCTAATGTTTTCTTCCAGTATGTGTCTAGCCTTTTTACTTTCTTAGGGACGCTTTACAGAGTACTAGTTTTATAGTTAATGAAGTTCCAAGTACTCAAAATTTGTTCATATCCTTGAGCATTGTGATGGCTCAGTCTAAGCCTTTTGCCTTTGTCGTCAATTTTATAACAATTTTGTTTATATATTATAGCTACTGCCTATTCAAAGTAGCTATTTATCTTTTGTGACTTTTGCTAACTTGTGTTTTTCACAGTATTAGCACATTTTATACATGTTATCAAATAAGTTTGCATACAATGTACACAGCATTCTATATAATTTTAGTATTTGTGTAATCAGTAGTGATGACCCATTTTATGTCTACTGTAAGTAATTTGCTCTCTATCCTTCTCTCTATCTCTATCTTAGCCTAGCTAGAAGTTTATCTATCAATTTTACTGATCATTATAAAACGCTAGCTTTTAGCTTCTTGATCTATTATTTTCTATTCTCGACTTCATTGATTTTTCTTAAAATTTTTATCATTTTTTCCTTCTACTTGCATTAGGCCAAAATTTTTTCTCTAGTTCCCTAAAAGGATCTTTTAAATTATTGACTTTAGATATTTCATGTTTTCTAATATATGTGTTTAATAACATACATTTTTCTCTAAGTGCTGCTTTTGTTATATCCCACAAATACTGTTGTTATAGATTCATTGTAATTAGGTCCAATAATTTATATTTCTCTTGAGACGTCTACTTTGATGTCTTATGGATTATTTATACATGCATTGTTTAAATATATATCATTTTAAGTATATAGATTATGTATATACACATGCATAACTTTACATAATGCTTTGCTGCTTAATATGTAGTACAGATAGAGAATATAATTTTTAATTCCTCATTTTATTACACTGCAGTCACTCATTTCATCTATCCATGTGATATAATAACCCAATAAACTGTTATTACAGTTACTTCAAAAAGTTATCTTTTAGATCAACTAAAAGTAATAAAAATAATTTATTTTCCCTTTACTCTTCTTGGACAGTTTTTCTTTCTTTATTTGGATCTAAGTATCTGTCCTATATTATTTCCTTTCCTGAAGAACTTTTTAAATTAGCCATAGACCAATTCCTTTATCTAGATAAGGTTTAGCTGGTAGGATCCTTGAAATGAATTCTTAAAATCCAGAAACCTCTCCGTTTGTTTATTATTGGTGTATTGGAAGAGAAACAGAGAGCCAAATTATAAGAGAACTCCCATTCACAATTGCTACAAGGAGAATAAAATACTTAGAAATATAACTTAAAAGGGATGTGAAGGACCTCTTCAAGGAGAAACAAAACACTATTCAAGGAAATACAAGAGGACACAAACAAGTGGAAAAACATTCCATGCTCATGGATAGGAAGAATCAATATTGTTAAAATGGCCAAGCTGCCCAAATTAATTTATAGATTTAATACTATCCCCATCAAGCTACCATTTTCTTTCTTCACAGAATTAGAAGAAACTACTTTAAATTTCATATGGAACCAGAAAGAACCTGTATAGCCAAGACAATCCTAAGCAAAAGAACAAAACTGGAGGCATCAGGCTACCTGACTTCGGACTATACTGTAGGGCTACAGTAATCAAAACAGCATGGTACTGGTACCAACACAAATATATAGACCAATGGAACAGAACAGAGGCCTCAGAAATAACACCACACATCTACCATGATCTGATCTTGGACAAGCCTGACAAAAATAAGCCATAGGAAAAGGATTGAATAAATGGTGTGGGGAAAACTGACTAGCCACATTCATGAAACTGAACCACTTTCTTACACCTTATACAGAAATTAACTCAAGATGGATTAAAGACTTAAATGTAAGACCTAAAACTGTAAAATCCCTAGAAGAAAACCGAGGCAATACCATTTAGTACATAGGCATGGGCAAAGACTTCCTGACTAAGACACAAAAATCAATGGTAACAAAAGCCAAAATTGACAAATGGGATCTAATCAAACTAAAGAGCTTATCTACAGCAAAAAAAAAACTATCATCAGAGTGAACAGGCAACTTGACAAATGGGATCTAATCAAACTAAAGAGCTTATCTACAGCAAAAAAAAAACTATCATCAGAGTGAACAGGCAACCTACAAAGTGGAAGAAAGTTTTTGCAATCTATTCATCTGACAAAGGGCTAATATCCAAGATCTACAAAGAATTTAAACAAATTTACAAGTAAAAGAAAAACAACCCATCAAAATGTGGGCAAAGGATATGAACAGATACGTCTCAAAAGAGGACATTTATGTGAATAACAAACATATGAATAAAAGCTCATTATCATTAGAGAAATGCAAATCAAAACAACAATGAGATACTATCTCAAGCCAGTTAGAATGGCGATCATTAAAAAGACAGGAAACAACAGATGCTGCAGAAAACGTGGAGAAATAGGAATGGTTTTACACTGTTGGTGGCAGTGTAAATCAGTTCAACCCTCGTGGAAAACTGTGTGGTGATTCCTCAAGGATCTAGATCCAGTAATACCATTTGCCCCAGCAATCTCATTACTGGATATATACCCAAAGGACTGTTATTGCAGCACTATTCACAATAGCAAAGACTTGGAACCGGTCCAAATGCCCATCAATGATAGACTAAACAAAGAAAATATGGCTTATATACACTGTGTAATACTATGTGACCATAAAAAGATGAGTTAATGTCGTTTGAAGAGACATAGATGAAGCTGGAAACCATCATTCTCAACAAACTAACACCGGAACAGAAAACCAAACACCGCATGTTCTCACTCATATATGGGAGTTGAGCAACGACAACATATAGACACCAGGAGGGGAACATCACACACTGGGGCCTGTCTGGGGGTGGGGGACTAGGGAAGGGATAGCATTAGAAGAAATATCTAATGTAGATGATTGGTTAATGGGTGCAGCAAACCACCATGGTACATGTATACCCATGCAACAAATCTGCATGTTCTGCACATTTATTCCAGAACTTAAAGTATTAAACAAACAAACCATCAAACAAAAAACTGCAAACTTTGTAACCAGGCCTTTGACCCCTTGCCAAGGCCCACTCCCATCCTGTGGAGTATCCTCTTGGTTTAATACTTGCTTTCATTGCTTTGTTTTTTGTGTTTTGTTCTTTTGTACTTTGTATTTTGTGTTCGATTCTTTCTCCAAACCACAAGGACCTGGACAACTCACTCATGGCCTTCCTTCTGGTAACAAAAATAAATAATGCCAACTTGGGTTAAATACTCTTTACAGTTGGGATAGGACTATAGAAGTCTGTCTCATGGACAGTAGCTCATTGTTACAGAGAATATTGTATTTCAAAATAGGTACTATTCTATTTGGAATAATAGTCATTCTATGAAACTGCCTTAATTCTTGTAATCCAGCCCATAATTAGCAGTCAGAAATTAATGAGTATTACCACTGGGGAGTCCTTATGTCTATGGCTATTGCAACATTTTCTCCAGATAAACAGATCTTTGTTGTGACTACCTCAATTTACCTCTCTCTTTTTCTCTCTTCCTTTTTTTTCTTGACTTCCATTTTTCAGTTCAGGGGTACATGTTTGGGTTTGTTATACAGGTAAGTTTTTTGCAACAGGAATTTGGTGTACAGATTATTTCATCCCCTTGGTAATAAGTGAAGTAACCAATAGGTAGTTTTTTGCTTTGCTTCTTCCTCTTAACCTTCATCCTCAAGTAGGACCTGGTGTCTGTTGTTCCCCTCCCAGTGTCCATTTGTATGCAATATATAGCTTACACTTATAAATGACAACATGTGGCATTTGATTTTCTGTCCCTATATTAGTTCTGTTAGGATAATATCCTCTTAACTCCATCCATGTTGTTGCAGAATAAATAACATTCCTTTTGATGGCTGTGTAGTATTCCATGGTATATAGGTACTACATTTGCTTTATCCAGTCTATCACTGATGGACATTTAGGTTGATTCCATGTCTTTGATATTGTGAATAATGCTGTGATGAACATACACTTGCATGAGTCTCTGTAGATTTTGGGGTGGTGATTACCTCTCTAAACTCCATTCCATGTTGAATAGTTAAAAAGTCGTTAATTTTTATTTTTTCAAATTTTTTTCTTGTATATCTGAAAGAGATGACTTTAACATTTATTACTAAAAAAGTTAAAACCAGAAATTCTGCTAGATACACACAATATATATATATGATTAATTTTAAATGAAATAAGTGTATTTAATGAGGTAAAAGAAAACAAAGTAATCTTCAAAATATAGAAAGTTGCTATGACAGATTATCTAAATTCACTAATTCTAGAGCAAAGGCATAGAAAAAAATATTTTATTCAAATGTTTGCCATGTTTCATAATTCTGTGTAGTATTATTTAATTTGTCAGTATTTATTACATTTTTGTCCAGTAAACTAACTTCCTTTGCTATTTGATAAAATTGTCTGTTGTTTAACGTCAAAGCTCTAAGAGAGTTTTGAATTTCTACTAAAATTGTTTTTGTAAGTTTATCAAAGTTATAGAGCTATCATTAGCTGATACCCAGTAATTTAAAAATGCTTTATAATCTTTAAGACTTTTACGTGTGAATTCACTGGATGATGTTCTTCTGCATCTGGTGTCTGTGAAAAACATGAGCATTTAATTTTTTTTGCAAATTTCAAGGGTGTTTTATTTCTGGAAAGATAATATTATGTGGTGTAAAATAATTAAGAAAATAATGAGGTGAATCTAACTTTAATGAGATTTCCTTTATTTTGTATATTCATCCTTCATAATTATAATTAATACCAAGATACAATTTATAAGCAACATACTGAATCATTTCATTTGCAAAGAAATCTCCCTTAATAATATTGTCAAACTGCATTACAAATAATTTGTCTTTAGCACAAGCCTTTTCTATTTTAATGATGAAGTTAGCTTTAATATTGCATACCGTTTTGATTTGTACTTCACTTTATGTCATTGCCAATATTGTTCCTGCCTTGAATAAGGACATCAGTGGACTAAACTTATTTTACCTGCACTGTTAAATTATGATAATTTGTTTTATCAAAACTAGAAAATGTTTCATTCAATTAAACCGTCTTTTTCAACATAGAAGTTTGATACCTTGATTATGGTAATAAACTCACGATATTTGTATGTCAAAATTTAGTAAAATATATACTTTATATGTGTACAATTTGTTGCACAATAATGGTGCCGCAATTAAGTGGTTTTGAAAATCAGAGAATAGCATTCACAGACATTTTTGTAGATACTACATTGTAACAAAGAAGACACATGTCAGTTTAAGGCGATATGAGACTAGCAGACATGCACATTGACAGATCATTTTGTATGCTATATTTAGGGTTGTGAAGGACAATGCAAAGGGAACAATGTCAGTATGATGCAAAGACACTTACCTTGGTGGCTGTTGAAAAAGCCTTATAGAGACCATTTGTTGTTAGACGAGACCAGAGGGACATGCACCATATTTAGTTTCCTAGGTCTACTATCATAACAATTTAACATAACTAGGTCATTTCAAAAACATATTTGTATGCTGTTACAGTTCTGGAGACTAGAAGTCTAAAATGAAATACTGGCATGCTCATGCCCATGACGAAGATTCCATGAAAGAATCCTTCCTTGTTTATTTGGCAATATTTTGATTTAGCTGCATCATTACAATTTTTGCTCCCATCTTCACTTTGCCTTCTCCGTCTGTATGTGTCTGTGTATCTTATAAGGACACTAGTCATTAAACTTAAGTTCTGCCCTTATCCACAATGATCCCAGCAAAATTGATTACATATGTAAAGATCTTATTTCCAAATAAGGTCATATTGGTAGGTTTGAGATGGTCAAAAGTTTTGCAGGGAAATTATTTAACCCAATACAGTTCTCCTTCTGCCCTTTTCTCACCAAGGTTTTATTTTCCCATATTCAAAACACATTTGCAACATCCAAACATTCCACCAAAATCTTAACCCATGCCAGCAACAACAAAATATCATCTAAATATAATCAACTCAAAAGTTCTCAAATAATATTTTCTAGATAATCTAAATTAAGTGTCAGTAAAAATCTGTGTATGGTCCATCCTGAAGCAAAATTTATTTCTGTTTGTAAACTTGTAAATATAGGGGAAAAAAGTTAATTTTATCAAATACAATAATGAGATATGCATGGACTAGACATTCTCATTTCAAAAGGGATACATAAGAAGGTACAAACAGGTCAAGGAACTCAAGCAAGTTCAAAATCCAGAAGAGCAAATTTCATTAAGTTTCAAGGCTAGAGAACAGCCCTCTCTGGTTCAATGCTCTGTCTTCTCAGACACTTAGGCAGTAGCTCCTCTCTGCTGCCCAACAGAGGAAACTGAAGTCCTACCTCCCTGCACGTTTCCTGCTTGGAGAATTTTGGAAGTTCAACTGCCCTCTTTAATTTTTTTCTGTCTCTGTTCACTCAGTACAAGTTGGCAGTGTTTCCACTGACATAAGATTCTCAAAAAACTTCTCAGTCTTCCATGAATGTCAAGAAAATCCATACCATAAAACATTCGGATCCTCCACAGTTCCTTCCAGGATCACCCCATCTCTATTCCTGCCTTCAGCTGAGGTGGTTGATAGAATCTCTAGTTCACATGCCTCATTTTTCCAACACAAGATTGTACAGCCACAACCTTGATGTTTTTCCAGAGCATGCTTTCTTATCTTTTAGTATGAGTCAGCTCTTTTTCTAAATCATCAACTTCTAATTTTGTTTTCTGATTATTTCTTTCTTAATTTATTTTTTTCCTTTCTTTTATTACTGCATGTAGCAAAAAGAAATCAGGCTACACTTTGTAAAAGTTGCTTGAAAGTCTCTTTCCCTAAATTTCCAAGTTCATGCCATATACACCCTACTTTTTACACAAAAACAGAATTCAATTCATGCATGTTTTCTGCCACCTTATAACATGGATCTATTTTTCTCCATTTTCTAGTAACATATTCTTCATTTCTGTCCTAAGACTTCATGAGAAGCATCTTTAAGTTTCATATTTTAGTAACATTTTATTTAAAATATATATATTGTTTAAGAAAATATAGTTTCTCTTTCTTTTGAATCCTCACCAAAATCACTATCAAACGTCCATATTTCTACCAACAGTCTCTTCAAAAAAATCTGAGCTTAATTTATATCCATTTTTTAAAATTTATTTTTATTTATTTATGTTTTTTTAATTGCATTTTAGGTTTTGGAGTCCATGTGCAGAACATGCAAGATAGTTGCATAGGTACACACGTGGCAGTGTGTTTTGCTGCCTTCCTCCCCTTCACCCACATTTGGCATTTCTCCCCATGCTATCCCTCCCCGGCTCCCCCCGCCACTGTCCCTCCCCTATTCCTCCCAATAGATCCCAGTGTGTAGTGCTCCCTTCCCTGTGTCCATGTGTTCTCATTGTTCCTCACCTGCCTATGAGTGAGAATATGCGGTATTTCATTTTCTGTTCTTGTGTCAGTTTGCTGAGAATGATGTTCTCTAGATTCATCCATGTCCCTACAAAGGACACGAACACATCATTTCTGATTGCTGCATAATATTCCATGGTGTATATGTGCCACATTTTCCCAGTCCAGTCTATCATCATTGGGCATTTGGGTTGGTTCCAGGTCTTTGCTATTGTAAACAGTGCTGCAATGAACATTCGTGTGCATGTGTCCTTATAGTAGAACGATTTATAGTCCTTTGGATATATACCCAGTAATGGGATTGCTGGGTCAAATGGAATTTCTATTTCTAGGCCTTGAGGAATCGCCACACTGTCTTCCACAATGGTTGAACTAATTTACATACCACCAGCAGTGTAAAAGTGTTCCTTTTTCTCCACATCCTCTCCAGCATTTGTTGTCTCCAGATTCTTTAATGATCGCCATTCTAACTGGCATGAGATGGTATCTCAATGTAGTTTTGATTTGCATTTCTCTGATGACCAGTGATGATGATCATTTTTTCATATGTTTGTTGGCCTCACGTATGTCTTCTTTTGTAAAGTGTCTGTTTATATCTTTTGCCCATTTTTGAATGGGCTTGTTTGGTTTTTCTTGTAAATCTGTTTGAGTTCTTTGTAAATTCTGGATATCAGCCCTTTGTCAGATGGGTAAACTGCAAAGATTTATTCCGATTCTATTGGTTGCTGATTCACTCTAGTGACTGTTTCTTTTGCTGTGCAGAAGCTGTGGAGTTTGATTAGGTCCCATTTTTCTATTTTGGCTTTTGTTGCCAATGCTTTTGGTGTTTTGGTCATGAAGTTCTTGCCTATTTCTATGTCCTGAATGGTTTTGCCTATATTTTCTTCTAGGGTTTTAATGGTGCCGGGTCTTATGTTTAAGTCTTTAATCCATCTGGAGTTAATTTTAGTGTAAGGTGTCAGGAAGGGGTCCAGTTTCTGCTTTATGCACATGGCTAGACAGTTTTCCCAACACCATTTGTTAAACAGGGAATCATTTCCCCATTGCTTGTTTTTGTCAGGTTTATCAAAGATTTTATGTTTGTAGATATGTTGTGTTGCCTCCGATGCCTCTGTTCTGTTCCATTGGTCTATATCACTGTTTTGGTATCAGTACCATGCTGTTTTGATTACTATAGCCTTGTAGTATAGTTTGAAGTCCGGTAGTGTGATGCCTCCCGCTGTGTTCTTTTTGCTTAGAATTGACTTGGCTATGCAGCCTCTCTTTTGGTTCATATGAAGTTCAAGGTGGTTTTTTCCAGTTCTGTGAAGAAAGTCATTGGTAGCTTGATGGGGATAGCATTGAGTCTGTAGATTACTTTGGGCAGTATAGCCATTTTCATGATATTGATTCTTCCTAACCATGAACACGGAATGATTCTCCATCTGTTTGTGTCCTCTCTTATTTCGTTCAGCAGTGGTTTGTAGTTTTCCTTGAAGAGGTCCCTTACCTTCCTTGTAAGTTGTATTCCTAGGTATTTTAGCCTTTTTGTAGCAATTGTGAATGGCAGTTCATTCTTAATTTGGCTTTCTTTAAGTCTGTTATTGGTGTATAGGAATGCTTGTGATTTTTGCACATTGATTTTATATCCTTAGACTTTGCTGAAGTTGCTTATCAGTTTCAGGAGATTTTGGGCTGAGACGAAGGGGTCTTCTAGATATACTATCATGTCTTCTGCAAATAGAGACAATTTGGCTTCCTCCTTTTCTATTTGAATACCCTTTATTTTTTTTACTTGCCTGATTACTCTGGCAAGAACTTCCAGTACTATATTGAATAGGAGTGGTGAGAGAGGGCATCCTTGTCTAGTGCCAGATTTCAAAGGAAATGCTTCCAGTTTTTGCCCATTCAGTATGATATTGGCTGTTGGTTTGTTGTAAATAGCTTTTATTATTTTGAGATACGTTCCATCAATACTGAGTTTATTGAGGGTTTTTAGCATAAAGGGATGTTGAATTTTGTCAAAGGCCTTCTCTGTGTAAATTGAGATAATCATGTGGTTTTTGTTTTTGGTTCTGTTTATGTGGTAAATTACGTTTATAGACTTGCTTATGTTGAACCATCCTTGCATCTCCGGGATGAATCCTACTTGATCATGATGGATAAGCTTTTTGATGTGCTGTTGCAATCGGCTTGCCAGTATTTTATTGAAGATTTTTGCATCTATGTTCATCATGGATATTGGCCTGAAGTTTTCTTTTCTTGTTGGATTGCTGCTGGGTTTTGGTATCAGGATAATGTTGGTCTCATAAAATGATTTCGGAAGGATTCCCCTTTTTTTTTTTTTTTTTTTTGGATTATTTGGAATAGTTTCAGAAGGAATGGTAACAGTTCCTCTTTGTGTGTCTGATAGAATTCAGCTGTGAACCCATCTGGACCTGGGCTTTTTTGTGCGTGGTAGTCATATGATTGCTGCCTCAACTTCAGACCTTGTTATTGGTCTATTCATAGTTTCGGCTTCCTCCTGGTTTAGGCTTGGGAGGACACTAGTGTCCAGGAATTTATCCATTTCTTCCTGGTTTACTAGTTTATGTGTATAGAGTTGTTTGTGATATTCTCTGATGATGGTTTGAATTTCTGTAGAATCTGTGGTGGTTTCCCCTTTATCTTTTTTTATTGCATCTATTTGGTTATTCTCTCTTTTCTTTTTTATCAGTCTGGTTAGTGTTCTGTCTATTTTGTTGATCTTTTCAAAAAACCACCTCTTGTATTTATAGATTTTTTGAAGGGTTTTTTTGTGTCTCTATCTCTTTCAGTTCTGCTCTGATCTTAGTTATTTCTTTTCTTCTGCTAGGATTTGAGTTTTTTTGATCTTGCTCCTCTAACTCTTTTAACTTTGATGATAGAGTGTCAATTTTGGATCTCTCCACTCTTCTTATTTGGGTACTTATTGCTATATATTTTCCTCTAGAGACTGCTTTAAGTGTGTCCCAGAGATTCTGGCATGTTGTGTCTTCATTCTCATTGGTTTGGAAGAACTTCTTTATTTCTGCCTTCATTTCATTGTTTATCCAATCAACATTCAAGAGCCAGTTGTTCAGTTTCTATGAAGCTGTGCAGTTCTGAGTTAGTTTCTGAATTCTGAGTTCTAACTTGATTGCACTATGGTCTGAGAGACTGTTATAATTTCAGTTGTTTTGCATTTGTTGAGGAGTGCTTTACTTCCAATTATGTGGTCAATTTTAGAGTAGGTGTGATGTGGTGCTGAGAAGAATGTATATTCTGTGGATTTGGGGTGAAGAGTTATGTAAATGTCTATCAGGTTTGCTTGTTCCAGGTTTGAGTTCATTTCCTGGATATCCTTGTTAATTTTCTGTCTGGTTGATCTGTCTAATATTGACAGTGGAGTGTTAAAGTCTCCCACTATTATTATGTGGGAGTCTAAGTCTCTTTGTAAGTCATTAAGAACTTGCCTTATATATCTGGGTGCTCCTGAATTGGGTCCATATATATTTAAAATCGTTAGCTCTTCTTGTTTTATCAATCCTTTTACCATTTTCTAATGTCCTTCTTTGTCTCTTTTGATCTTTGTTGCTTTAAAGTCTATTTTATCAGACATGAGAATTGCAACTCCTGCTTTTTTTTGCTCTCCATTTGCTTGGTAAATCTTCCTCCATCCCTTTATTTTGAGCCTTTGTGTATCCTTGCATGTGAGATGGGTTTCTTGGATACAGCACACCAATGGGTTTTGGCTTTTTATCCAGTTTGCTGGTCTGTGTCTTTTGGTTGGCACATTTAGCCCATTTATATTTATGGTTAATATTGTTATGTGTGAATTTGATACTGCCATTTTGATTCTAGCTGGCTGTTTTGCCCGTTAGTTGATGCAGATTCTTCATTTTGTTGATGCTCTTTAGCATTTGGTATGTTTTTGCAATGGCTGGTACTGGTTGTTCCTTTCTAAGTGTAGTGCCTCTTTCAGGAGCTCTTGTAAAGCAGGCCTGGTGGTGACAAAATCTCTAAGTACTTGCTTGTTTGCGAAGATTTTATTTTTCCTTCACTTATGAAACTCAGTATGGCTCGGTATGAAATTTGGGGTTGAAAGTTCTTTTCTTTAAGGATGTTGAATATTGGCCCCCACTCTCTTCTGGCTTGCAGAGTTTTTGCTGAGAGATCTGCTGTGAGTCTGATGGGCTTCTCTTTTTGGGTGACCCGACCTTTCTCTCTGAATGCCCTTAGCATTTTCTCCTTCATTTCAACCCTGGTGAATCTGACCATTATGAGCCTTGGGGTTGCTCTTCTTGTGGAATATCTTTGTGGTGTTGTCTGTATTTCATGGACTTAAATATTGGCCTGCCTTGCTAGGTTGGGGAAATTTTCCTAGATAATATCCTATAGAGTATTTTCCAGCTTTGATTCATTCTCTTCATCACATTCAGTTACACCTATCAAATGTAGATTAGGTCTCTTCACATAGTCCCACATTTCTTGGAGACTTTGTTCATTCCTTTTTGCGCTTTTTTCTCTAATCTTGGTTTCTCGTTTTATTTCATTGAGTTGATCTTCAACTTCTGATATCCTTTCTTCTGCTTGGTCAATTCGGCTATTGAAACTTGTGCATACTTTGTGAAGTTCTCATGTTGTGTTTTTCAGTTCCTTCAATTCAATCATATTCCTCTCTAAGTTGTCCATTCTTGTTATCATTTCCTCAAATCTTTTTTCAAGGTTCTTAGTTTCTTTGCATTGAGTTAGAACATGTTCTTTTAGCTTGCAGAAGTTTCTCATTACCCACCTTCTGAAGTCTGATTCCATTATTTCATCACACTCATTCTCCGTCCAGCTTTGTTCCCTTGCTAGTGAGGAGTTTTGGTCCTTTGTAGGAGGCAAGGTGTTCTGGTTTTGGGTGTTTTCCTCCTTTTTTCACTGGTTTCTTCCCATCTTTGTGGATTTATCCACCTGTCGTCTGAGTGGTTGCTTATTTTCCAGTTGGGTCTCTGAGTGGACATCCAGATTGTTGATGATGAAGTAGTTCTGTTTCTTAGTTTTCCTTCTAACAGTCTGGCCCCACTGCTGTAGGACTGCTGAGGTCCACTCCAGGCCCTGCTTGCCTGGGGAACTCCTGTAGCAGCTGTGGCACCATGAGGGTTGCTACCAGATTCTTCTTCTGGTATATTTGTCCCTGAATGATGCCCACCATATTTCAGTCTGATCAGTCCTTTGTGAGGTGACTCTTTGGATATACAGGGGTCAGGGAGCTGCTTGAGGAGACTGTCTGTACTTTATAGGAGCTCAAGTGCTGAGTTGTGAACTCCGTTGTTCATTCAGTGCTGTTAGATAGGTATGTTTAAGTCTGCTGCAGCAGAACTCATAAAGCCCCTTTTTTTCCTCAGGTGCTCTGTCCTGGGGAGTTAGGGCTCCATTCATGAGTATCCGTTGCACTGTCCTGCCCAGCAGGGGAGCAGTCTAATCACTGCTTGCCTGCAGTGGCTATGCTGAGCTTCTATGGGCACCACCCTGTTGCCGTGGGTTCCGCCTTGTTGCCTTGGGCTCCGCCCTGCTGTCGTGGGCTCCGCTGTATTGCTGTGGGCTCTGCCCTGCTGCTGTGTGTAATTCCCTGTAGTCCTGTTTATATGGGTGTGCCTATAGTTCTGCCTCTGTAGTGGCAGACTCTCTCTGTTATTGCAGGTTGCCCCATCAATGGCGGGTTGTCTGGGCAATGGCAGGCTGCGTCAGCAATGGCAGTGTAGCTCCATAGGGGTCGAGTGCCTCAGTAATGGTGGACGCCCCTCCCTCTCTGAGCTGCACCATCCTGGGTTCTGCTGTGCTTGCTGTGAAACTCTCCAACCCCGAGCGTTTCCAATTGCTGTTTTGTTTGTTTTTGTGGGGATGGGACCCACCGAGCCTGATCACCTGGCTCCCTGCCTCAGAGCCCTTGTTTTATTTTTTAAGTTGAGTGGTTGACTTTCTCCCAGGTGTTCCAGTCACCTGCTGCAAGGGCGCCAGGATCTGTGTGATTTCCCGTGCAGCGACACACTGCA
The DNA here is from genome assembly GCF_049354715.1 of Callithrix jacchus. Taxonomy (NCBI): domain Eukaryota; kingdom Metazoa; phylum Chordata; class Mammalia; order Primates; family Cebidae; genus Callithrix; species Callithrix jacchus. Next base: position 175,566,608 of record NC_133503.1, on the reverse strand, counting down.
CCAGCTCAAACCACATTGCTGTCCAGGAATCTCCTGGGCTGGCTTTCTGTTTTAGTCTCGTTTAATCAGATTAATGTGCTAATCTGCCTTCCGAAATCTCCAATTGCCAGTTTAAAAGGACAACCAAACTAGTGTAGTTTGTATAGAGTGTTGCTGTGCTGCAACCTCAGCCCAAACAGCCGCGCCAGCCCAAACTGCCACGTGGCCCATGGGGCTCTTACACCTGGGAGTCTCCTAGTCTGGACAATAAAGATCTGTATGGACATGCGGCATCCACTCAACCTCTGCAGATTGACTGGGAGCTGCAATCCTCAGTTGGTCCTACAGCGCCATCTTCCTAAGTCCTGTCGTCACTTCCATTTTTTAAAGTACTTGCTACTCAGTTCCTGGTATTAAATATTTACCAGTTAAGGTTATATGTAAAGAGAAATTTATGTAGAAATAGAATAAAAACAAACATAGATAGATATATAGATATATAGATGATAGATCTATAGATAGATTAGATAGATAATTATCCATTTTCTCTATCTAGCTAGCTATTGATCAATATATCTATCTATCTACCTAGAAAAAGAGTGAGAGAGAGAGAGACAGAGAGAGAGAGAGAGACAGAGAGAGAGAGAGAGACAGAGAGAGAGAGAGAGAGAGAGAGAAATGAGCAGAGACAGAGACAGACAAACTGGATCAGGAGAACATGGGGGCAGGAGAACATGGGGACTGGCAAGTTTGACATTCATAGAGCAGGTAAGTTCAAAACTTGTACAGCAGGCTGGCTGGCTAGGAACTCAGGCAGGAGCTGATAATTTAGTTTTTACTCTGAGGCCTTTCAACTAACTGAATGAAGGCCACACAGATTATCAACAGTAATTTCCTTTACTTAAATCAAATGATGGTAAATATTAACCACATCTAGAAAACACTCTAACAGCAACACCTAGACTAGTGTTTGATTAAACAATTGGGTAACAAAGTGTGACAATTTAACACATAAAATGAATTTTTCCAAGTAAGAATGTGCAAGATGATCTGAAAGGAGAATGATATTCTATAATTTGAACACAATCATTAAGATCTGAAAAAGTGTGCTGTATTCAAAGATATGAAAATAATTTAAAATTACTTGATGTCTAGAAATGAAAGGTAGCATTTGAATAGTTGACAGAAAACATCACTTAGAATATTTATTATTTATCCAAAAAGATTGTATTTATTAGGTCTAGCTTCCTATAAAAAGATTTTAGGTGGGGAGTAACATGTTATATTTTAAATGTTAGTTTTATTACAGCTACAGGATGTTAAGCTAGGAAGTGGAAGGCATAGTGACTTCACACTACAAATAATCATATTTTTATATAGAGACTGAAATCTTCAAGAAAAGACAGCATGTTACATTTATTATTTTATATCATATCTAGTTCACTTTCATAATAATTGATTGTTTTACTGTTTAATATTTGTTTACCTCTGTGAAGAAAACTTTACTTGAACTCACTCAAATCTTGCTCAGAAGTGAGTAGTTAGATCTTATTTTTGTAATGTATGCATAAAGAAAAAGAACATTGGAGAAGTGAGAATTGCAGCTCATTTTTCAAATCTCTCAGACATCAGATGTGTATTCTAAATGATGACTCCAAATAACAGTGACTCTCCTGAAAAGACTTAAAATGATATTAGGGAAAGAGAAAAATGAAAAGATTACCTCTTTGACTTAGATTTTGAGAATGAGCTAAGAAGTAAATGAAACAAAAAGGCAACTCTTCATATTCTCTGTGTTACTTGTGAAGGTCCAAAGGTTCAGCTTGGATATAATTTAGTAAGATCTCATTTTTTAAATATATTCTTCTGAATAATTGCTAAAAGTAGTGGTTGAGAAGAATCAATCTACCAAAATTTTGTTATTAAAAAATGTAATGCCTAAGAAATCATTTTACATAGTGTGCTATAAATGTTAAATATGCATGCATATGTTATAAGTACTTTGTAATTATATGATAAAGATATACATACACATTTGTATTGAAATTGTGTATAGTAAATACACATGTTTAAGGATATATGTAGTTTATAATCAGCATGTACATCTTTTTTTTTTTTTTTGAGATGGAGTTTTACTCTTGTTGCCCAGGTTGGAGTGCGATGGCACGATCTCAGCTCACCACAACCTCCACCTCCTGGATTCAAGCGATTCTTCTGCCTCAGCCTCCCGAGTAGCTGGGATTACAGGCATGCTTCACCATGCCCATCTAATTTTGTATTTTTAGTATAGGTGGAGATTCTCCATGTTGGTCAGGCTGCTTTGGAACTCCTGACCCCAGGTGATCCACCTGCCTTGGCCTTCCAAAATGCTGGTATTACAGGAGTGAACCACCATGCCTGGCCAGCATGTACGTCTTCATTCTCATAGTAGCATTATGAATACCTTAATATCACAAATATGTGACATAATACTATTTTGTTGACCAATAGTCAATTAAAATATCCTTTCATTGTTTTCTGGGATTTTGTGTTTTTTTTTTTTTTTTTTTTGAGACGAAGTTTCGCTCTTGTCCAGGTTGGAGTACACTGGGGCAATCTGGGCTCATTGAAACCTCTGCCTTCCAGGTTCAAGGAATTCTTTAGCTTCAGCCTCCCCAGTAGCTGGGATTAAAGGCTCCCGGCACTACACCCAGGTAAGTTTTGTATTTTTAGAGACGGGGTTTAGCCATGTTGATCACAGTGGTCTCAAACTCCTGAACTCAGGTGATCAACCTGCCTCAGCCTCCCAAAGCGCTGGGATCACAGGTGTGAGACACCATGCCCAGCCCCTTTCATTGTTTAATAAAACAATTCTATTTTAAGTATCTTGATTGTTAAAACTGAATACATGTATAAATTAAAAATGCTTTCATTTCATTTTTCATCCATGCTCGATTTATTTGTTTTTAGAAGTACAGAAACTAATATTTTATAAAATTCTATGATTTATATTTTAGAAAGAATATTGAGAATTTATATTTTTCAGTACATCTTAAAATACATGTGTAAATTATAAATTTTAAAACATATAAATCAAAGAGTTTTTCTGTAGCAGTTATATTTGGGAATGTGTTTATACATGCATATGTGTTTGTGTGTTTGACTTATGCTCACTATTCTGGAAAAGCTGATTTCAATAAATCAATATGTTTTTAAAAAGCTGATTTCAGTAAATCAGACACTAGTGTCCAAGCTACTTTGATACCTGAATGAAAATTAAAACACCATCTTAGTCTATTGGGTTTTTATAACAAAACTCCATAAACTGTGTGGTTTATAAAGAGCAGAGATTTATTTCCCACACTTTAGAAGACAGGGAAGTCAAAAATTAAGATATGAGATTTGGCATCTACGTAGTAGGGTTAAACTCCTGGTTCATAGGCAGCACCTTTTTTGTGGTGTCCTCACATGATGGAAGGGGCAAGGGAATTTTTTGAGACAGTTTTATAAAGTTCAAAGCTTTCTTCACAGAGGTAAATAAACAATAAATGGTAAAAAAAAATCAGTTATGAAAGTGAACTAGAGCATATGATCAAAAATAATAAGTAAAATATGTCATCTTTTCTTAAGTCTATATAAAATATGTTTACTTACAGTGTGAAGCCACTATGAGTTCCACTTCTCAGTCTTATTTCTGTAGCTGTAACTAAACTAAAATTGATGCATGCTCCCCTCTCATGGCCCAAGCACTTCCCAGAGGCCCCAACTCTTAACACCATCACCTTGTGGGTTAGAATTTGGACAAACAAATTTTGGAGAAACAAGCATTCGGACCATAATGAGATGCGTCTCTTCATTTTCAACAACTAATTCCCCATAGTATTTTGGGAAAAAAAAAAAAATCATAAAATATCATAATAGCACGTTACAAAATTAACACAGATATTAGACTCTAATTCAACATCAGATTTGAGTTAATTACCTCACAAATATCTTTCTTAATATTAATTTTTAGGAGTCTTATTTATTAATTTATTCAAGATGGAGTTTCACTCTTGTCACCCAGCTGGAGTGCAGTGGTGTGCTTTTGGCTCACTGCCACCTCTGCCTTCTGGGTTTAAGCGATTATTCTGCCTCAGCCTCCCAAGTAGCTGGGATTACATGTGCCTGCCACTATGCCAAGCTAATTTTAGTAGAGACAGGGTTTCATCATGTTGGCCAGGCTGGTCTTGAACTCCCGACCTCAGGCAATCTGCCCACCTCAGGCTCCCAAAGTGCTGGGATTACAGGTGTGAGCCACCGTGCCTGGGGGATTTATTTACAGTAATACAGATTTCTTATTCCCACTTCATATGGTAGGAATAGGCAATAGGCAAGTCTAGCAACTTCTGAAAAAGACCACTTTATTCTCAACTGTTTATTTGATCTTGACTAGTTTTATTTCAGAAATTGTTGTTTTATTCATGTTGTTGTAATCACTTCTTCTTTTCTTAAATTAAGGTCTATGCTACAAAATTTTATCATGGGTTTTATAAAAGAAAAACATTCTACTGTCAAATAGATGTGGAAAATGTTGAGCTATAGTAAGGTAACCTACCTTCAATTCCCCTGGGCTTAGTATATATCAAAAACAAATAAAGTTTTCTACTTTAAAAATCATATATATCATTGTTTTGTAAGATATTATTTTTGCCACTTTCTTGCTTCCAATATAGTTATGTCTGGTTTATACCAATAAAATATTTATCATAGCCTGGAGGATATAATTGTTATATAGTACTGTTTTCTCCTTTATTCAAAATTTTAATTACCAAGGACAATGAAAGTTTGTATTCAAAATTAAATTTTTAGCCTCCTAGTTATCTTCACCAAATATGGAATATATATTGACTTGTAAATGAATAATTTACTCTATGCTATGTCATACATATAAACTATTTTAATTCTGATTGAATCCTTTTGAAAATAGCCAGACAAGTGTATGTGGAGTGTTTATTCCATAAACAAATTGGTATTGCTACTTTTGATTTTTTATATCAGACTCATTAACAATAATATTTAACTTGGAGTTTGGTTCAGGGATATTTAAAAGATCTACACTGGGCAATAGCATTCCAAAACTATAGAAACACAAACGTGATTCTCCTTCATAAAGTACTGGAAAAATAATTATAAGTTGAAATGTTAAAACATTGAATGGTTACATGAGGGCAGAGTACTGATACTTCCTAATTAAATTAACTACAGATTAAAAATCCTCCAAATCTTTGATGTACTATTAACATTTATTTTATTTCTCAATCAGTTCAGTGTTTAAATTCTTACTTTATTTATGAGAGAGAGTTATTTTCACATCAACTACCAGGTCTCCACCCAGATTGCTCTTTAAAGAATATTGAAAATCACATTTAGTAAGTCTCATATTAAAGCATCTTTCCAATTTGCCATCTTCCTTTTAGCTCAATCAAATTTTAAAGGTAAGACATAGCTTAATCTAAATACTGCCTTACTTTTCTTGCTTTATTTAGTCCCTAATGAAGGTTGTTCTCTGTTTTAATCGTGTTTCTTAAAGCATCATTTGGAAGCTTTTTTTTCCTTCTTATGATGAATTGATGAGTAAATAGTTTAATTGATAGAAGTTCAAGACTTCAGTTAAGGGCGTATATTAAGGGACTGGGGTCTAGAGGAGAGGAGATAGAGAAAATACAAGGCAATAATGAAAATAAAGCAGGTAAGCTGGAGGCAGCAGAGTGATATTTCAGATGTTTCATGTGGAAATAACTGATTTTCTTGGCTCTTGTTAAAGGCTCTTTGAAAAAGGCTCTGAGTCTGAACTTAATTTTGTTGTCTCTGTATATTCGGCAAGTTTTATTTTTTATTCCTATTGTTCCCTTTAAACATTTTATCATTAATATGTTTAAACTTCTACATTATGGCCATCCTTGGAAATTTTATGACATTTTGATTGTTGTTATGGGTTGAATTTTGACCCCAAGGAAGAAACGTCTTAACCCAAGATATCTCAGAATGTGGTCTTATTTGGTAGCAGAATCATTATAGGTGTAATTAGTTAAGAAGAGATCATACTGGCATGCTGTGGGCTTCTGATGAAATAAGGCTTAAGTTTTCCTAAGGCTATGTGGAGACACAGAGGGACACAGGGGAAGCTGAATGACAAGGAAAGTGAAGATTAGAGGGACACAGCTACAAGCCACAGAATGCCAAAGATTGCTAACAAATCCTTAGAATCGAGAAAGAAGCAAGAAATAATTTCTCTACTGATTTCATAGGGAACATGGTCCTACCATATAGCTTAATTGCAGATTTCCAGGCTCCAGAACAATGAAACAACAAATTTCTGTGTTTCGAAGCCACCCTGCTTTTGGTACTTTGTTATGGCAACCCAAGGAAACTAAAACAATTGATAAATTCAAAAATTAGGTTTATAATAAACATGATCTTGTCTCGGTCCATTTTGACATTGCTATAAAGACATACCCAAACCTGGGTAATTTATAAAGAAGAGAGTTTAATTGACTAGCAGTTCTGCGTGGCTTGGGAGACCTCAGGAAACTTAGGGCAAAGGGGAAACAAAAACAATGTTCACATGGTGACAGGAGAGAAAAAAGGGAAAGTGTAGGGAAAACTGCCGTTTATAAAACCATCAAATCTGGTGAGAACAAGAACAGCATGTGGTAACCACCCCCATGATCCAGTCACTTCCCACCAGGTCATTCCTTGGACACCTGCAGATTACAATTTGAGATGAGATTTGGGTGGGGGCACAAAGCCAAATATATCAACTCTATAGTATGATTTGAAAGGTTGTGATTTAAATAGGGGCATTAGCATTTTAAGACAGAAAAGTCACTACAGCTCTTGTCTAGTAGTGCTTGAGGAATAGTGTGGACTCTTAACAAGACTGAATCATTAACAGCCTGTTATCAGACCTAGAACAGAATCTTAAGGCAATAGACCCCATAATTTAGACCAAGTTGCCATGGGTCAAATTGTGTTCCCCCACCTCTAAAATGTTTTGGGGTCCTAACCCCCAGGACCTCAAATGTGACCTTATTTGGAGAAAGTGTCTTTGTAAAGTTAATCAAGTTAGAATAAATTATTATGGTAAGCCTTGATTCAATATGATTGGTGTATTTATAAAGTGTATAAAATTTGGATACAAATAAGCATGCATAGAGGGAAGATAATGTGAAGAGACACAGATGTCCATCTACAAGCCAGAGAGAGAGACAGGGAATAGATCTACCCTTAACAGCTCTCAGAGAGTCAGCCCTACTGGCAACTTGATGTCAAACTTCTAGCCTCCACCAGTGGGACACAAAAAACTTTTGTTGCTTAAGCCACTTAGTATATGGTACTTGGCTATGGAAGCCCTAGAAAACTAATACACAAGTGATACTCCAAAACTTTTTTGCTGTAAATTACAAATGGTGGTTCAATACTTAGCCCCTGGGGTCAGGTGATTAGTAATTTATGTCCTCTATCACCATCAGAATCCTTTGACAATTCCATTGTAATATTCAACATAGAATTAAAGATGACAACCAACATATGGTTATAAAATTTGTTTCAAATTATGATTACTGAATGTGCTCAGAACAAGTGCCCACCAACACATGGTAGGTCCAGTCTTAGAATTAGCTATCAGTTATTGCCTAAGTGCAATTCTAAATTAACTCATAAAAATGTAGTGGTCAGAGAAGCTCAACTAAAATGTAAAATTATTGAAATAAAGAATAAAATGATTGAAATCTAATCATAAAAATTTGAGAACTGTAATATTTTTCATAAGCATTCCCCCCTCAATTTAGATCAGTTACTCTCATACTTTTTCCTCTTCTACATAAAATTTTCAGTGTTTTTTGGCCTGCCACCAGCTTTGAATTATCTGACACTGTTTTTGTTTTGGTCATTACAGGCACTGGTACAGGCCAAGGACAGCACTGTTTCTTGTTATGCAATTCCAGGTACCGTGCACTGACACCTTACTAGTGGCCTCTTTAATTCAGATTTTTCTCTCTGGCTTCCTAAAGTCAAATCTCATGGAGCATCATCTCTGTTCACCCTCTTCTTGTCAGCTCATGCAGCCATGAATGATTCCCTTTGACAAAAAACATGATTTTAATTCTCTCTGCATTAAATTAAATGAAACTGATAGAATTCTACCACAGATAAAGGTATAGACATACATACAAATGCAGATAACAGCATATCAATGCAGAGAATCAGCAGACAGCATGAGAAGAAAATAAAGCTAATACTTCTATTCCCAGTGGTACTTGCTTCACTTTTTATTTTCGATCCCACAGTGGAGTAGCACTTTCTGGCAATATATCACATTTCCATATTATGTTTATATCCTTCTATCCACCTGGAAAATATCAAATGGTCTTATTGGTAAAGGTATGTTATGCTGTTGTTTTTTCCCCTCCGATTTTCAATAATTTCCATTTCAATTGAATATTTCTCAGCATTTTTTAAACTTACATTTTGAATGACATTATACTAACTGTCTATTCAATGTCAACACTGGTTTCTGCTCTGTAAAAATGACAGTATCGAGATTGAATATTCAATTTTCCTTATAAATTTGTCATTTTTAGCCTATGACAGAGTTCAGCAAGTTGTATTTCCAGTTGTCCAACACTGACAAGTGGATTGAATAATATTATTTTCTAAAAGAAAAATACAAAAGAAAAGAATCACAAGCAGTTGACTTATTTATAAGAAAGTGATTAATCAGACAAACAATTACCTCTTTAGAAAAATACATCTTCTCTTACAAAGTGCATCTTCAAGATATAAAGTTCTCTGAAACTAACAACTAATACACGATTGTTTTTCCAAAATGAGAAAGAGCATTTATGGAAGAAACTTGTAGCAATATTGCTGTACTGGTCTCTATTATATTCATTTGTGAAACTTTCTTTTTCTGTACTTCTTTCTTCAATTTGTACATAATATTAATCATTTTACTATGTACAAATTGAAGGGAATTTGTACATAATTTAATCATAATAAAATTATGGAGGGAAGACAATAATATGAAATGCTTTATTACTGACTTTGAACTACATGAAATAAATCAGATATAATACATTCCCAAGTATTTTTCATAATTCTATAGAAAATCAGAATTTTAGAATTGAGAGGGACAATATGGATAATCTCCCACCTAACATTGTTGTTTGTTTATAGCTAATGATATTTATTTATCAGGAATCCACTATGCATAATATGATACATTCTATTTTTTGAATGATAATGTTATCAAAATACATTTCATTAGAATGAAAATGCTATGTGTTTATACCTCATTCTGGCCCTAGAACATAGTTGAAGTCAGTACAATTTTAAGAAGTTTAGATAAGGAATATTTATAGAAGATACTTAAGAATACCTGATATTAGTGTAAAGCATAAAAATCTAATGCGAAGCATAACAATTTAGTGTAGTGGATACTGTTAGTGCTCCACCCAAATCCTTCAGATACTTTTTGTTATCTGTAGGAATACATTCAGATTTGTATGCATTCGCTTCTTATGTTCTGTGCCCAATTCTGTCTTTGGAGGACTCTCCTTGGCTCCTGGAGCTACTTTCCCAGCACATGAATAGATTCTGTAGCTTCTGATAGGATATGACTTCCAACCCTTAAAGGTGACCTTGAGTCATGAGGGACTTTAAGAGCCTGGAACTGACTCTTAGGTATCTGACACTCTAGAGCTCCCCTGCAGGCTCAGAATCATGCTGACATTGCACACAATCACCACTGAATATGGCTTCTCCCCCTTTCCTGTCCCAGTCACCTACCACCTTCTGGAACATATTGTTCACAAATCACTTTATCTGTGTTGTCCACTCATGGTCTGCTCCTGGAGAATGCAATGTAAGTCAGCTTACCATTCACAGACAAGAAATTATAAGAATGAGGGTAGAAAAATGATGGAAAAATATTAAAGAAAAAATAATAGAAGTTACCTATGCAAGAAAACATAAATAGAATTGGACACATTTTTAAAATTTTCCAAGGTTGGAATACTAACGTCCCAATTACAGAGCTGTTTGTGAAAGAGGTATATGTTGAGTTACTGTTGGAGTAATTATTGAAAGTACTGTTTGAATAAATAAATGCAGAAAAACTGGACATGCTAGGTCATATTACTCCTCCAACAAATACTGAACTTGGCTTAGCAATTAGAAACTTATGGAATATAGGCCTATACCAAAACACAGGACAATACTATTATTAACATATCAAGCATCCAATGTGCAAGAAATACTGAGACTACAACACTTCATGGAAGTTATGTCCAACTCATCAAATAATTTTAGACAAAACTATTGATCAATTAGAATTGTGAAATAAAAATAGTTTTAGACAAGCTAAATCTTAGAAAGTTATTTTCAGCCGGGCGAGGTGGCTCACGCCTGTAATCCCAGCACTTTGGGAGGCCGAGGCGGGCTGATCACGAGGTCAAGTGATGGAGCCCATCCTGGTCAACATGGAGAAACCCCGACTCTACTAAAAACACAAAAAATTAGCTGGGCACGGTGGTGCGTGCCTGTAATCCCAGCTACTCAGGAGGCTGAGGTAGGAGAATTGCCTGAACCCAGGAGGCGGAGGTTGCCGTGAACCGACATCGCACCACTGCACTCCAGCCTGGGTAACAAGAGCGAAACTCCGTCTCAAAAAAAAAAAAAAAAAAAAAAGGCCGGGTGCGGTGGCTCAAGCCTGTAATCCCAGCACTTTGGGAGGCCGAGGCGTGTGGATCACGAGGTCAAGAGATCGAGACCGTCCTGATCAACATGGTGAAACCCCGTCTCTACTGAAAATACAAAAAATTAGCTGGGCATGGTGGCACGTGCCTGTAATCCCAGCTACTCAGGAGGCTGAGGCAGGAGAATTGCTTGAACCCAGGAGGCGGAGGTTGCCGTGAACCGAGATCGCACCACTGCACTCCAGCCTGGGTAAGGAGCGAAACTCCGTCTCAAAAAAAAAAAAAAAAAAAAAAAAAGAAAAGAAAAAGGTTATTTTCAAAAGCTTAGAAATAGAAGAAACTTCCACAAAAAGCCTACAGCTAATATAATTTTTTTTTTTTTTTTTTTTTTTGAGACAGAGACTCACTCTGTCACCAGGCTGGAGGGCAGTGGTGCGTTCTCAGCTCACTGCAACCTCCGTCTCCCGGGTTCAAGCAATTCTCCTGCCTCAGCCTCCCGAGTAGCTGGGACTACAGGCATATGCCACCACGCCCAGCTAATTTTTGTATTTTTAGTAGAGGTGGGGTTTCATCATGTTGGCCAGGCTGGTCTCGAATTCCTGACCTTGTTATCCACCAGCCTCAACCTTCCAAATTGCTGGGATTACAGGGGTGAGCCACCGCGACCAGCCTGTAATTCTTAATGTTGAAAGACTGAATGCATTTTCCTCTAAAACTGGGAAGAAACCAAAAAATTACATTTGCTATTTCCATTCACCATTATCTTCTGGCTCTACTCAGTGTAATAAGGCAAAATAAAAAAAGAATAATAAATCAAATAAAATTAAAATGTGTTAAAACAGTCTCAATAGTGAAATTAAATCAAAACTTTCTTACTCTTAGAAGTAGGCATTATTCATAGTAGCCCAAAGTGGAAACAACTCAAATGTCCATCAACTGGTGAATGCATAAACAAAATTTCATATAAGGGAATTTTCTTCTTCAATTAAAACATGCTCATGCATGCTACTACATGAGTGTACAAACATGCTTATACTAAATAGACTAAGCCAGTTATAAAAATCATACATATGCATGATTTCATTTACATGAATGTTCCACTGGTCAGAAAAATGCATATTTAGAGACAGAAATCAAACTAGTATTGACCAGGGTTGGGTCAGGTGTGGATGGCAGGAAGTAAGAAGCATAGATTATCTGCATAAAGGCTCTAGAAAATGTAGGAGATGATGAAGATATAAACCTGAATTGCAGCCCGGCGCAGTGGCTCATGGCTATAATCCTAGCACTTTGGGAGGCTGACAGGTGGATCACGACATCAGGCATTTGAAAACAGCCTGGCCAAAATAGTAAAACCCTGTCTTTACTTAAAATACAAAAAATTAGCTGGGTGTGGTGGCTGGCAAATCTAACCCTAGCTACTCGGGAAGCTGAGGCAGGAGAGTAGCTTGCACCTGGGAGGCAGGGGTTGCGGTGAGCCTAAATCGCTCCATTGCACTCCAGCCCGGCAATAGTGTGAGACTCTGTCTCAAGAAAGAAAAGAAAATTGAAAATCATTCAGCATATTCTCACTCATAGGCTGGTGTTGAACAGTGAGAACACATGGACACAGGGAGGGTAGCACCACACACTGGTGTTTGTTGGGGGGAAATAGGGCAGAGACAGTGGGGGGTGGGGAGTTGGGGAGAGATAGCATGGGGAGAAATGCCAGATATAGGTGAGGGGGAGGAAGGCAGCAAATCTTGCATGTTCCTATGCAACTATCTTGCATGTTCTTCACATGTACCCCAAAACCTAAAATGCAATAAAAAAATTTTTAAATAAATAATAAAATTAAAAAAAAAAAAAAAGAATGAGGTCTTGTCATTTGCAACAGCATGAATGGAACTGGAGATAATGATGCTAAGTGAAATAAGCCAGGCACAGAAAAACAAACATTGCATGTTCTCACTTCTTTCTGGGATCTAAAAATCAAAACAATCAAACTCATGAACATAGAGAGTAGAAGGAAAGAGAAAGAGAAAAGAAAGAAAGAATGAAAGCGAGAGAGAAAGAGAGAGAAAGAAAGAGAGAGAGAATAGCACTCCACCTTGCCTGGCTAATTTTTGTATGTTTAGTAGAGATGGGGTTTTGCCATGTTGGCTAAGCTGGTCTTGAACTCCTGACCTCAGGTGATCTGCCCTCCTTGGCCTCCCAAATTGCTGTGATTATAAGCATGAACCACCAAGCCCAGCCAGACCTATAGACTTTTAACTAGTGTTTTATTCTCATCATTATGTTCTTGTTGTCTCTGAAAAAAAAAAAACAAATAAATAGAAATAGAAATATGTAAATAACAGAATTATCCTCAGTTCACTGACTAATAGTATCATATATTCATTTATAAACTCTTTAGAAAAGAAGCACAGAAATTATTACTACGCAGAATGTGGCAACAACGAAAAGATAGGACCTTTACATACTGTGTCTTTTTTCACACATAAAACCACAGGTAAGCAACACAAATCTTTCTCATTCTCTTATAGATAGAGCCCATACTTTAATTTACATTAATTTTGACTATTTTAAATATTTAATTTATTTAGGATTTTTCTTTCTTTTTGGTTTTCAAAATGTGTCATAACTGTAACAGTCATTAAGTGAATTAAAGAGGGTGGTGCAGCAGAAAGAGAGTTAATTTCATGCATCTTATTTTATATGTTGACTCACTTATTGTCTGTATGATATGGCAAGCCATATATATGTTTTGAAGTTAATAATACCCAATAGCGGTTGCTGTGTTTTCACAAAAGGAAAAAAAAAGGATAAAGAGTATATATGTTTGCCAAAGAGTATTAATCACTTTTTGGTATAAAATCTTTCTAAATGTGTCAAGTTAATTCTTCTACAACTATATGACTAGTACTCATACAATTAGTATACATGTTGGTATTTATATAATTAATGCAATATTGTATTTATCAGAATAAATTTTTAAATTCTGTCTTTTAGTATTTCTGTTTATAATGCACTCCTTAACATTTTTATTTATATTTTTTATTATAATTACAAAGTTAAAATTTGTTTTTAAGGTTCTATTTTAAACTGCAGAATACTAGTATATTACATGTCCAGAAACTTTAAACATTTCCTTTGATTACAAAATTTATGCTCTCATTCACCCAGGCTAAAAAATAGAAAAGTAAATGTAGAAAGTAAAATCTCCCCAGCCACATATCAGGCTGGAATGACGGACACGTAATGCCAGCTACAATTTTAATAGGAAACTTTTTTTTCCCCCCTCAGGAGTTCAGCAATTCATACAAACAGCATCCTCCACCCTTTTCTTTGAGATACCACGGCTTTATAACACACTGAGAAATTTTGTTTTCTAAAACAATAGAATATCATAACATTGATTTTTAAGTTATACTTGTAAGAATGAGACATCCATCCCACTCTTGAGTGGAGAAGCTAAGTCACTTTAAAAAGAAGTTGTCTTTATTTACAGCCTAGCAACACATAGATTGTAAAAGCCTTCAGGTAAAGACTTTCTAGACTCAGAATCCCAAATCAATCTTCACACTGTATTTTCTGAGAATATGGTATTTGAGTTGACTTTCCAGCAGAAACCAGATGTTGATTTCACATTTATACATAGCCCTGGGTTTTCTTTAAGCTATATAAAAACCCTGCTGCAGTTTTCACTGAAAGCCACTCTTTTTCTTAGTAGTATAATCCATCTATTTTTTTGTTCCGTGAATTGTCCCATGGATTTCCTGATAGGCAATTTCCAAGTCTCCCTCAATATAATCAAATAATGAAGCTTTGAATTGTTTCAGTGACTCATTTGGCTAGGGACATTTGTTGTCTATTTTTTTTTTTTTTTTTTTTTTTTTTTTTGAAACGGAGTTTTGCTCTTGTTACCCAGGCTGGAATGCAATGGCGCGATCTCGGGTCACCGCAACCTCCGCCTCCGGGGTTCAGGCAATTCTCCTGCCTCAGCCTCCCGAGTAGCTGGGATTACAGGCACGCGCCACCGTGACCAGCTAATTTTTCGTATTTTTAGTAGAGACGGGGGTTTCACCATGTTGACCAGGATGGTCTCGATCTCTTGACCTCGTGATCCAGCCACCTCGGCCTCCCAAAGTGCGGGGATTACAGGTTTGAGCCACCGCGCCCGGCTCTGTTGTCTAAAATTTTTATGATAAACCTAAGTAAGCCACGACTTCTACTGGGATATGAAAGTAACAAAGTAGATGTGCCACTTTCCTGATAAAACTCACCACAGTGAGGAATTCATGCGATAACAAAAAATACATAGTTTAATATAATTTGAGTGATAATTGTTTACAATACGATAAATGGTACAATTGAAAAGAGTGGCTGAAGGGGGAATACATTTGATATGTTGGTTGGGAAGGATTTCCTGAAGAGGAGCTATTTGAAACTAGGGTTAAATAATGACAAGGGTCCAATACTGGGTTATTTAATGGAAGAGTATTCCAAGCATTAGGACACCAAAGGCAAGTGAATATCATGGAATCAGGACAAGAATTCACAAACATAGATTAGAAAAGCTGAGGTGGGACCAAATCATGTAAAATTTGTAAGATCGACTTTATTTCACTCTAGATTTAATGAGAGGTTTTGAGAAAAATGGTAACTGGACTTTAGAGAAGAAAGGGTGAGGAAAACAGTTTAGTGGCTGTTGGAGAGGTAGAGGCCAAAGTAGAATAGGAAACACGTTGAAATAAAGAATTCAAAAGTATCACCAAGATTTTAGGTCTTAGCAACTGGAAGGATGCTGGTGACATGAACTGAAAATCCAAGAGAAAAAAATGTTTCAAAAACAAGGTGAGTTATATTGGAATTTGCTTCCTGTGGTGAACGATGTAAATAACAAAGAATATTAAATAATTGCTTTTGTACTTTAGATAACAGGCAGCACAAGGTTGTGAATTTTGACTGAAAGGAGAACAAAGGAAGTGAACCCAATAGTTGCTCCCAAGGTAGCACCTGAAGGCAGTTTCCAGGCCATAGTAGAGAGACAGACGGCAAAATAAAATCTAAAATTCTCACTGAGTTGAGAAGAATTTAGACATAGGCAAGTAAGGTCTCTAGAAATGGATCTGCAGAGAGTGAGGGAAGAAAGGGTTGCACATGACTGAAAGAAAACTTAGGATTTCTTGAGAGAAGCACAACCAGAAAGCAGTAGGCTGAACAATGATCAAAATTCATACAAGGCTTTGAACAGTGGTATTTCACAGCAGACAGAGACATCATACATCCATGCAGAGTCTTTAGAGTGCCTTATATTAAAACAAAGCAAAATTAACCCCAGAATTAAAACTGCTTTGAACTTGCCAAAATGAAGCTCAACAGCAAGTAACAAAGTTAGAAAATTAACAGTCAGGGAGAGAAAATACCAGACAATTTGAAGAAATAACGCATAATTCAGCACCCTTCAAAATTCAAAATATTTATTATACAGTCAAGATTAATTAAGCATGCAAAAAAACAACAAATAAGATTAATAAGAGAATTAAGATAGTCAATAAAACTTAACAGAAATAATTGACATTATGGAATTATAGCAGAAAGCATAAAAAAATAGTAATATTTTAAATGTGCTCAAAGATGCAAAGGAAATGGTAAACATAGTAATAAAATAAATTGAAGATATGAAAATTAGATAAATAGAAGTATGGAAGATTAACCATACAATGTCTAAAGAAAGAAAAAAATGTGCAAACAAAAACTGACAGAATCAAAGGATGGGATAAAATCAGATTAGATATTGAAGAACAAAGACCACAATGAACCAATATTAGAAAAAGACTAAAAATAATGAAAATATCTTGGAGTGCTCTCCTACCAAAAATAAAAACAGAGAGAGGGAGGCAGGAACAATTAAAGAAACAGTGTAAAAAATTTTCAAATATAATAAAATTTAAAGAGCCAACGTTGAAAAATGCCAATGAAGCCTGCAAAAAACAAGATACATCATAATCAAGTTGCTGATATCCAATCATAAAGATGAATTCATAGAAGCAACTAAAGAAAGAATGTTACATTACAGAGAATGGGCAAATATAGTAACAGATTTCTCACAAAAATTGTGCTGGTTAGAAAAAAAATCCAAATGCCATCTTTAAATTGTTGAAAATAGAAAGAAAGCTCAATATTCAATACTTAGCAAAAATAGTCATTTAAACATAAAGTTGAAGTATATTTATTTTAGAATAACACAAGCTGATGTAATTACTATAAGACATACACTAAAAGAACAACATTTTTTGAATTTGAACCTTGCACTTTTAATAAAGAGTGAAGGGCATTAGAAAGAAAACTATACAAAGAAAAAAGCATTGGAAAGAAATATATATATATATATGTTTCTAATAATTATATATATTCTATGTATATTTTATATATACACATATTTATGTGTATATAAATATAATATATAAATATAAATATATTTACATATAAACATATATACATAGAAAGGTGTATGTAGGTAAATGTAAAAACATGTATTTTTATTTTTAATCTCTAAGAGATCATTGACTGTTTCAAAGCAAACCGTAACAAAGTGCTTTTGAATTCAAAGCATGTGGTGTTTCGCAACCTATGGTTATGATACATAAACCCAAAGCAACTGCTAAAAATATCAACAAGAACATGTAGCTAATATGAAAATAGCAGAGTAATGCAGAATCACATGCACACAATCAAAAAGTAAACAGTAAACAAGGCTAAACATTAAAATAAAACTTAAATTCTGGATATGGGCAAAAAATATATATGTAAGTCAAGAAAACAGGCAACAGTAAGTAAAATGATAGATTTAAACCAAATCCTATTAATACTTACCTTAAAAAATTATTGTTTTAAATATTGTAGTTAAAAAGTGAGATTTTTCTGACTAAATGAAAAACCCAGACACAAATATGTGCTATTTACATGAACTCATTTTACATATAAAAATGATATCTATCAAGCAGTAGGATATAGGACATAAGCAAAATTGTGGAACAGGAAGTTCCCACATTTATATCCCTTCACAAAAACAATAATTTGATAGTCATTCATAAATAAAATTGTTTTGGCCTCAAAGTAGGAACTTGGAGATCAAGGTCAAAGCTTGAGAAACTCCAGTGGAACTCAAGACTAAGGAGGGCAATTTTGATAGGGAAGGCCTCTCCCCAGGTGGCAGGCTCACCTACCATAGCCCCAGCTGAAACAGCCTCATCTCCCTGTGAACTCTGATAAAACTTCATTTTAACTTGGTCCTGCCATCAGAACCGTCTTCCAAGGAACACAGGAGAAGTCACACCTGTTTATTCCCCCGAATGAAAACATAGCCCTCATTTTTTTGCCTCACTGTGGATCTTTAAGTTGCTCTGTGAGCCAGAATCTGCCTCTTCCAGCTACAGTGCAGAAGTCCTACCTTCCCAGCTAGTTGCTGGGAGACATATCTATCTGTTCCCTCAGAGGCAGACCTGCTGACCTCAGTCCAGCTGCAGATATTAAAGGGCTTCCGAACCCTGACTCCAAATCATCTCAGCCATAGTCCGGCAGCTGTTCTGCCCACCAAGAGACCCACACCTTTTAAATCCCCCAGAGGTAGATCTACCAACCTTAATTCAACTGCAGATCTTAAGGTAACCTGGCTTCAGTTTCTCCTATCCCTGGTGAGGAAACAGTCCAACTGGCTCAAGGACTCATTCAAATACATGTCCATCTAGATATCTGGAAGCACATTTGTTCACTGTAGTCCTACTGTGTGTTTTAAGTGGCTTTATATCCTAGTCTAGTCCTTGCCAGTCATGATCTTGGGGTGGTTCTGTGCTGCCAAGAAACCAACAAAAGACATGCTTATTTATGCCAACAGATAAAGGCCTACAGACCACACTTCTGTCTGTGGACCCTGTCCGCTGCTCTGTGAATCACCTTCAGCACCTCTGAGCTTCAGTTTTGGACCAATTCTGACAGCTCTGAGACAGGTCTCCTGACCTGTTAGGAGCCTTACCAGGGACCCAGTAGGAGCCACACCTGTCTACACCATCAGTAACAGCCCACCATTTGTAGACCCAACTGACAGCCCTGAAGTGCTTCCATGTATCATCACCCATACAGCTTACCAAAATTTTGGACTCAGTCCCATCTGCCCAAGTACCAGAGAGAATCTACATCTGCTAAAACTGGTAACTGGCCTGCCAAATGTGGACCCCATTACAGACAGAAGCAACTACGTAAACTGACTACAACCCTGTTTTTTTTTTTGTTTGTTTGCTTTTGTTTTTGTTTTGAGATGGAGTTTCGCTCTTGTTACCCAGGCTGGAGTGCAATGCGCGATCTCGGCTCACGGCAACCTCCACCTCCTGGGTTCAGGCAATTCTCCAGCCTCAGCCTCCTGAGTAGCTGGGATTACAGGCATGCGCCACCATGCCCAGCTAATTTTTTGTATTTTTAGTAGAGACGGGGTTTCACCATGTTGACCAGGATGGTCTCGATTTCTTGACCTTGGGATCCAACAGCCTTGGCCTCCCAAAGTGCTGGGATTACAGGCATGGCCACCGCACCTGGCCTACAACCCTGTTTGATTACAATATTTGATGTGATTCTATCAGCCCATGGAACTGACAGAAGACAGCCTGTACTTGCTAAATCAGTCTATAGAGATTGAAAGAAATATTTGCTCCTTTAAATGCAGACACCAACTGATATGGTTTGGCCTTGTGTTCCTACCCAAATCTCATCTTGTAGCTCCCACAATTCACACATGTTTTGGGAGAGATCCAGTGGAAGATAACTGAATCATGAAGATAGGTCTTTCCTGTTCTGTTCTCATTACAGGGAATGAGTCTCCAAGATCTGATAGTTTTAAAAAGAGTTCTTTCCCTACATAAGCTTGCTTCTCTCTTGAAACTGCCATGTAAGAAGTGCCTTTCTGGGGTCCAAAGTGGCTCCCACCGGAGGTCGTGGCGCTTGCGAAGGCGAGGTCATCAGTTCAAGGCTAACCTGAGCAACCTCATAAGCTCAAATGGATAGGCCAAAAAAAAAAAAAAAGAAGTGCCTTTCACTGTTGGTCATGATTGTGAGGTCTCCTCAGCCACATGGAACTGTGAATCCAATAAAAGTCTTTCTTTGTAAATTTCCCAGTCTTGGGTAGGTCCTTATCAGCAGTATGAAAATGGACTAATACACCAACTCAATTCTCCTTAGATCAGCTAGATCAAATAAATAGGACAACACCAAACATAATATAATAAAGCTCCAATAAACAATCTCAGAGAAATGAAGATCTAAGAATTACCTGATAAAGCATTACAAAATAATCATCTTAAAGAAGTTCAATGAGATGTTAAGAGAACACAGATTTACAACTAAATGATATCAGAAAAACAATGCATGAACAAAATAATTTTAATAAAGGAAAGCCATTACTAAATGAACAGAATGTAGAGCTGAATAATACAATGGTAGAACTAAAAATATCTCAACAGAGAGCTCCATCTGAAGATTTGATTATGCAGAAGAATCAGCAAACTCAAGGGCAAGTCATTGGAAATTTTCCAAAAGTTAAATACAAAGAGAGAATGTTAAAGTAGTGAAAGGAAAATAACTAGTCACATACAGTGATGTATCTATGAAGTTATGAACAAATTTCTCAGCAGATAGCTGATCAGCCAGGAAAATGTGGCATAATATAGTCAAAAGGTTGAAAGAAAAAAAAACATATAGCAGAACTGAAAAACTAGTCCTTCAGTAATAAAGGAGAGAAAAGTGTCATTCCCAAAAATGAAATCTGAGAGCTTATTGCCACTAACCCTGCCTTTGAAGTAATATTGAAATGAGTTATTCAAATTTTAACAAAATAACTCTTAGAAAGAAGATGAAAACATATGAGTGTATAACATCCTCTGATAAAGGTACATATATAATTAAATTTAGAATATTCTTAGCACTTCAGACAAGAAACTTGTTGATATTGGTCTTGGCAATGTTTTCTTTTTTTTTGGATATGGCTTCAAATGCACATGCAATCTAAATAGACAGCTAGGACTACATCAACCTAAAAGACTTCAGCCCAGTAAAGGAAACAATCAACTAAATAAAAAGTCAACATTTAGAATGTAAGAAATTATTTGTAAACCATATATCTGATAAGTAGTTAAAGTTAATATCCAAAATATATGTGACTCATATAACTCAATAGCATATATATGTGTGTGTGTGTGTGTGTGTGTGTGTAATCAGATTTTAATATGAGCAAGTAATCCGACTAGACATTTTTTCACAGAAGACATAGAAATGGCCAACAGGCATTTGATAATATTTCCAATATCATTAATTATCAAGCAAATGCAAATCAAAACTACATTGATGTATCACCTTAAAATTGTTAGGATAGCTACTAACAAAGAGAAAAGAGGCAAAAAGTGCTCACAGAGATGTGAAGAAAAGGGAATTTTTGGACACTCTCTGTGGGAATATAAATTCTATAGTCATTATGGAAAACAATATAAATTTTTTGTAAAAAATTAAAAATAAACCTACCATATGATCCAGCAGGACTACTTCTGGGTATACATATAAATAATATGAAATAACAGTCTCAAAGATATATTCACAGTCTCATGTTCATTGCAGCATGATTCACAATAGCTAGGCTATGAAAACAACCTAAGGGCTCATTGATGGCAGAATTTATACAGAAAATGTGGTTTATAAAGTGGATATACAGTGAAATATTATTCACCCACAAAAATAAGGGCCTCCTGCCATTTGTCACAACATGAATGAACTTGGAGGACATTGTACTAAGTTATATAAACTATATGCAGAAAGATAAATACTGTATTGTCTCACTTATACATGTGTAATCTAAAAATCTGAACTTTGAGAACACAGATTAGAATGGTGGTTTCCACCAGCTGGTTGAGGAAAATGAGGAGATGCTGGTCAAAGTGCATAAACTTTCAGTTATAAGATGAAAAAGTTATGGGAATCAAATATATAGCATGGTAACTGTATTTAATAATGCTTTACAGGTAGACTTCATTTTATTGTGTTTATCAGATATTATTATTATGTTTAAATGAATTAAAGTTTTCTGGCAATCTTACATCGATCAAGTCTGTTGATGCCATTTATCCAATAGCTTGTGCTCACTTCATGCCTTTGTGTCACATTTTGGTAATTCCTGCAATATTGAAAATTTTGTTATTAATACCTCTTTTATGGTTACCTATGATCAGTGATCTTTGATATTACTATCATAGATGCTTTGGGATGCCATGACCTGCACCTATCTTAGATGGTGAATTAATTGATAAATGTTGTATGTCTTTTGACCGCTCCATTGATGAGACATACTCCTATCTCTCTCCCTATTTTCCAAGATACAATTATAGAATTAGACTATATAATAATAACTAATCTCACAATATTTTCTAATAACAAATTCAACAATATCCTCTAAAGTGTTCATGAGAAAACAAGAGTCACATGTCTCTTATATTCAATCAACATATAGAAATTATTAAGCTTATTAAGAAAGACATGTCAAAAGTTGAAAGGGCCTGAAAGGTGGGCCTCCTGCACCCAAAAGCAGTCAAGTTGTAAATGCAAAAGGAAAGTTCTTGAAGGTAATCAAAATTGCTAATATGGTGAACACAGAATGAAAGTAAAGTGAAACAATCTTACTGTAGTTACAGAAAACCTTTATTGGTCTTGATACACGATCAAACCAGCCACATTTCCTTAAGCCAAAGCCTAGTCCAAAACAAGAGCTCCTTAATTCTATAGAGATAAAAGTTCAAGAATTCCAGAAGAAAAGTTGGAGATAGCAGAGACTGGTTCATGAAGTTTATAAAAAGAACCGAGTCCATAACATAAAAGTACAGAATGAAGTAGACTTTCATAGCTTCAGAGAAAAAGCCAATACCTGGCTTCAAATCTGCAAAAGACAGGCTGACTGTCACGTTAAAGGCATTTCAGTTGACAACTGACTGTGAGAGGCCAATGCTCATTTTCCATCCTGAGAATCCTAGGACCCTTAAGAATTATCCTAAATTTACTTTGGCTGTACTCTATAAATGAAACACAAAGACAGTATGACAGCCCATCTGTTTGCAGAATGGTTTACTGAATATTTTAAGGCCACTCTTGAGACCTATTGCTCAGACAAAACAATGCCTTTCAAAATATTACTGCTTATTTACAATGTACCTAGTCACCCAAGAGCACTGATGGAGATGTAAAAAAAGACTAGTGTTGCTTTCATACCTGTTAACATAATATCCATTATACAGCTCATGGATCAAGGAGTTCAAATGTTAAGTCTTGTTATATAGGAAATACATTTTTTAGCATTATAGGTATCCATAGATCGTGATTTCTTTAGTAGATTTGATAAAAGTCAAATGAAACTTTCTGAAGCATGTTCAACTTTCTAGATGTCATTAATAACACTCATGATTTATGGGAGTAGGTCAAAATATTAACATTTACAGAAGGTTGAAAGAAGTTGATTTCAACCCTCATGGATAACATTGAGGGCTTCAAGATTTCAGTAAAGGAAGTAATTGTGTACATAGTGGAAATAGCAAGGGAAACAGAAGTAGAAATGAAGCCTGAAGATGTGACTTGTTTGCTGTAAATTTTCATAAGGCATTAATGAGTAATGTGTTGTGTTTAATAAATGAGAAAACAAACTGGTTAGGATGGAATCAAGAAGATGCTGTGAACCCTATTGATATGACAACAAAGGATTAAGAATTAGTACATTAACTTAGTAGATAAAGTAGTGGCAGGCTTTGAGAAAACTAACTTTAATTTTGAAAGAAGTTCTACAGTGAGAAAATATTTGTGCAAGGAAGAGTCAGTGAATGTGGCAAATTTCATTCCTGTATTATTTTAAGAAATTGCCATAGCCATCCCAGCCTTCAGTCGCCACCAGTCTGATCAGTCAGCAGCCTTCAACATTAGGCTAAGACCCTCCACCAGCAAAAAGATCATGACTCGCTAAAGGTTCATTAGCACATTATAACAATAAATTATTTTTAATTAAAGTATGTATCTTTTTAGTACAATACTATTTCACACAGAATAGACTACAATATAGTTTAAACATAACTGTCATGTGTACAGGGAAGCCAAAATCTTACATGACTCCATTATAATATCACTTCATTGGTTTGCTCTGAAACCAAACCTGCAATATCTCTGAGTTATGCCTGTACTTAGTATGTGTGAGTGGTACATTGTAAACATTTTAATAGGCTCCTGACAATGGTTATCTCTAAAATTGAATTTTTTCCTTATGGAATGTGCATTATTATTTCATAGCTACCAATCAATGTGTAATACATTATAAAATTGAGATGAAGTTGATTTCAGTTAAAAAGTTGTTAAAGTGTCTAAATAATATTGTTTTGCTAATTTGGCAATACTGCATGTTCTTTAGGTGGCTCAGACCTAGATAGTAATAACATAAACTTGAATTGCTAAGCAAAAACACATGTGACCCATACTTAGACTATGGCTTCTAGAAGTCATGAGACAATATGAACATAACTCCAGACCATTCATTGTTCTACTCCCCACTTAAACACCTACCACCCAGATATAGGATGACTTACTTCATGAAATGAGAAATAGATTTTAGAGAGTAAAGGGTCGCCATGTATGAGAAATAGACTTTAGAGAGTAAAGTGTCCCTGTGCATGTCAAAGAGAGATTCAACTTTAAAAAGGAAGTCACTGCCTACACTGTGGCTGTCTTGTGTTGTTTTGTGCTGATAGTATACATTCTTTGTTACGTTTAACTGCAACAAAGATTTTCACTCAATTCATATTATTACATTATTTAGCAGATTGGTAGCTACAGGTTTAAATTTTTTGTTATAAATAATATATTTTTATGTATAATAGATTGGCCTAGGTTTTGGCATCTCCATCTAGAAATATGGGGAAAATAACTGTACACTTATATGAAGCCTTAAGTCATGTTGTGGAGAGAGTGAATAGAAATATAATTGACAAATAAAGTGTTATCTATTAATATTGCTAATTTTCTATGTATTTAGGTCTATATCATAATATCTAAGATGAGTTAGATTTAACCACTGTTTCCACAAAAAGCAAGGTTGAAGCAGGGTAACATGTATATAGATACCTTGATGTCACAAAGATCATTGTAATATCAAACAAGGTAACAGAAATCTGCTCTAGAAAATTCCATCTTAGGCATTAGTAGAAATTCAGAAGCTTCCTTATATGGATTTTTCTCATGAGAGGACACTTATTCTACCAACGATGTTTTCTGTGTGCTCATTCATCTTGCATGGCTCATCAGCACAAATATTATTTATAATTTTATTTTATTTTTATCATAAAGTAAGTAAACAAATAGATTTTAAAATGTTTTTCTTATTTTGAGTGTTGGTACCTACACCATTGGGAACACAATAATACCCATGGTTGACATGGAAACAACTGATATTGACCTAAACCAAAAATTTAGGCTCTATAATGAGAATAGAGAAACTGAAAAGTTGGTGTTTGGTTAAGAAAATTTAATGCACATGAATTTTTCAAAGCACTTAATTTTGTAGAGAATAATTCAAAGCCAATCATATGATATGAGAAAATTATAGCTATGATTTTAAAAGCAAAATAATATTATGACATTTGTGGTCTTATTCAAAAAACTATAATAATGTCTGGCTCTTACCATTCTAATTGTTTGCTTTCTCAGTTTTTGTTAAGATTAAAGTTGCTCATTATTAATTTACTCAGTATTTTCAATGTAAACATCTCAGCTTAGACTAATAAATTTTGTGAAGCTTGGTTTCTTTCTGAATTCTAATGGAATATCTTAGTCTGAGGAAATAAGTATCAGGTATTAATGTCAATCAATATTGTATTTTATCACAGATGCCCATCTATTTAAATAAGATCAAATAATGAACTGGTTAAAAGAATCAGAATAAATAGAGGTTAAATTATTAAAGGAATTGACAATGTTTAGTCTGAGAACAAGAGACATAGCAGGAAACATAGTGTTTGTAATTCAATATTTGACAGTTTCACAGAGAAACACAATATTTTATTTTATGCACTTTTGCAAGACAATAAAATAAGCAAAACATCAGGAAGAGGAGTAATCTAATCTCAATATATTGACTAAATCTCTTACAATTGCAGCTACCCAACAATGGAACAGACTCTCTTGTAAACGATTAATCACTCTGCTATTATCATCTGTCAAGTTATTACAGAAGGGATTCCAACATTGGATAAATGATAAACTTTAAGATCCCCTGTTCCTATAAAGAGACTTTTCACACCCAGTCCTTTATTCTCTTTGTAATACAGCAATTCTGTTGTGTCTTGCTTGATTTGGGGCATTCTACCCTTTCTCTAATATTTTACTTTTTCCAAAAGAAACCTTTGTATATACTTATGCTAAATGAAGCGCAGTCTTTATGTGATTGTGAAACTGAAGCTAATGAATCCTTAGCAATCATAATATATTTTCTTGGTTGAATCAGAGGCCCTATTGAGAACCCATCACCTTCACTTTAAATCATACCTGAACTGTATTGCCTATGCCATCTGTTTTCATCATCATTTATGTTCTTAAATTGCAGAACATTACTGGAAAATCCAGAATAAGTAAGTCACACTGCATCTTTTCTCACTTCACTTCATTTTCCCTCTTTCCTTTTATTTATGTCTTGTAAGTATTCCATTTCATGGGACTAGTGTCCTCTATCCTTACTTTTCCTTGTTCTCAGTCAATGGCCTAATCTTTCCTTAAAGAATTAAGGCTCCATTCATTATATTTTCTGAGTTTTTCATGTCAAATGCTTCGAAAACACACTGTTGTCTTTAAAACATCAATATTTCAGAAAGATTAACACTGAATTCATTGGCCCTTAAATATAAGATGAAACAAAAAAAAAATCTGAGGGACTGATAAATACATAGATTTCCAGATCCTCTGTAGATCTCATCTAAAGTTATTCACTTCATAAGTTTTAGATAGAGTCATTGGCATGTGACCAGTGCAATTGTTCATCTTGGGTATTCTGTACTCAGAAGGGCCCCATGCTTGAGGTATCTATAGCCACCCTTTTGAAATTCCCAATAATTTTTTTTTTTTAATTTGTATTTTGCAAGTGAAGTCAGAAAGAATAATGGAAGCTTGGCTCAGGCTAGTCTGCCCCCTTCCTGGATAGGTTCTCATGGACAGTTGCCCATCCCCCTTCCTCTGGCCCTCTGGATGTACCTCTCATGCCCTTGCCCAGATAGCAATGCCATGCTCATGATGTGTCTCATGGCAGTGCAAGGAATAGTGATGTTTCTCTGACCTCCAGTATAACCATGCCACTGTGAGTTTGTAGGATTAAAACATTTCTTATCCCAAATCCAAGAACCCAACACATGCCTGCTCAAAATGTAAAATTTGGCAGAGATTGCACTTCTGACATGGATGAGGATGAAGGACTGTGGAAAGGGATGTTGGACCTCCCAGTTCCTTTCTGAGGCATGTTGCACTGGTCTCAGCTGGCTGGAGGGAAACTTGGGAGTTGGTTGGCCACCTGAATGTATGTTTGCATTTGCTCAGTGAGTATCCCTATGCTCCATAGAGTGTGACATAAAGTAGACAGGGGAAAAAAAAACAACAAGAAAAATTCCCTCTAGGACTAGTTTACATAAAGAGACCCCAAAATAAATATTAAAACAACTTTACATTTAATATCATTAAAACTTCACTAAAGAAGTCATAAAAGTGGCAAATAAGCATATGGAAGTTTCTCAGCATCATGTATGATTAAGTAATTACAAATTAAAACAGAAATGAGAGATCACTACTAATCTGTTAAAATAGCTAAAATTCAAAACACTAACAAAACTAAATGCTGATAGAGATGTGGAGCAACAGGAAGTCTCATTCATTGCTAGTAGGAATGTAAAATGATAAAAAAAATTTGAAAGACAGCGTGGGAGTTTCAAAACTAAGCATCATCTTGCTATACAATCCAGTGAGTATAGTCCTAGGTATTTAGCCAAATAAACTGAAAACTATTGCTGAGAAACATTAAGTTTACCCTGTCCCCATGGCTCCTCTGTGGAGGGTACTCTTTTTTTTTTTTTTTTTTTTTTTTTTTTTTTTGAGACGGAGTTTCGCTCTTGTTACCCAGGCTGGAGTGCAATGGCGCGATCTCGGCTCACCGCAACCTTCACCTCCTGGGTTCAGGCAATTCTCCTGCCTCAGCCTCCCGAGTAGCTGGGATTACAGGCACGCGCCACCATGTCCAGCTAATTTTTTTTTTTGTAATTTTAGTAGAGACGGGGTTTCACCATGTTGACCAAGATGGTCTCGATCTGTTGACCTCGTGATCCACCCGCCTCGGCCTCCCAAAGTGCTGGGATTACAGGCTTGAGCCACCGCGCCCGGCCTGAGGGTACTCTTTAGTTTGTAATTAGTGGTTGGTGGGCAACAGCTGTCTACTTGGTATATTCTTGAGTTATAAGTAAATGTAGAGCACTGTGTATTAATAAGAATCACCTTCTAAGAGCAAATAAATGTGTGGTTGAGAATCTGCTCGGGACCTTCAGCCTGGAATGCTGTTATCCTCTCAGCTCTCAGGCTGTCGGTCCCCAGATAGATCCACTCGGTTGTCTGTCTAGGTGTCTGCCTTTTAATACCTTCAGCGCTGGGCGAGGGTCTCCCAACTGAGCTGGTTTTGGATAAGTGGCACCAAAATGTGGGAACTCGAACCTGGGATGAAGAGCTGCCTGAGCAATGAGAGAGGAAAGGCTAAGCTGAAGGAATACTGAGTACTATTGGAAAAAATCTCCGGGGTAAGTTGGGGAGCTTGGAGGTAGACTGGGGACTTTTCAAAAAACATACCCCAGTTGAGTTAGTGGAGAGTCTGGAAGTAGACAGAGAACTTTTGGAAAATCTCCCAGGGTGAGCTGGGGAAGTTCAGCATTAGCCTGAGAACTTTAGAAAAAATCTCCCAGGGTTAGTTGGGGGAGCTCAGAATTAGCCTGAGAACTTTAGAAAAAACCTCCCAGAATGAGCTGGGGGAGCTTGGTCATATTGGGGTAACATAGGACAAAGGTCAAGCAAACACATGGCTTGTTTTGTGTGGTCTGTTTGAGCTTTGGTGTGTTTTGCCTTGGAGCTGTTTCAGACAGACAATCAGGAAAAGGATTCAGGAGAAGAAACGGAGTGTGATGAAGTTTGTAAAGAAATTATAGAGCAAAAAGATGAAAAGCCAAATGAGGAAAAGGTGTGCCCATCAGCCCCCACTCAGAGCCTCCCAATATCTCTACCTCTGATTCTTTTGGCATGTGTGCACCTAGAACTACAGTATCCGGTTCAGGCATTTGTATTCCTCGAACTATGATAACTGGTTTCATCCAAGCTGGAATTTAACAAGCAAGAAAAGAGGAAGATTTGGAGGCATGGCAATTTCCAGTTGTTGTACACCCTCAAAATCAGCAGGGGCAAGTACTAGTTGCCTTTGAACAGCTTCCCTTCAAATTACAGGAGTTTAAATGGACCATCTGTCCATGTGGGCCTGGGTCTCCATTTGTGCTAGGATTATTGAAGAACGTAGCTACTTTTTACCGGCAGATTCCTGTAGACTGGCATCTGTTAACCCAAACTTGTTTGTTGCCTTCTCAGTTTTTGCAGTCAGATCGGTTACTTGCTACAGTTCTATCTGATGCTCAACATTTGCACACACTGACACACTTAAATGCATCAGGGCTGCAGAAAAAAATATGACTTAATTTGGAAAGAAGCTATAAAGATTGTTCTGACTTCAGGAAACAGGTTGGGGGGCCTACCTCAGGCCCATCCAGTACAAGCTATTCCCTCATTCCTAGACGATGCTTGTTCCCCACTGCAGAGGCCTGCCCTACTCCAAGCACCCTACTCCCACAAATCTGGGAGCATAGAAGATTTGTGCAGCTCTCAAAGGGTAAGCATTTTACCTTGAGAGCCACCACAAAAAATATCTACAGAAGTTTGTGGCCCTTTACCCCCCAGAAGTGTGGGTTTACTTCTAGGAAGATCTAGTCTTACTGCTCAAGGAGTCAGAATTCATACAGGAATTACTGATGTGGACTTTATAGGGGAAATTCAAATTGTAGTGTCTTCTTCCTTTCCTTGGAGCACTGATCCTGGGGAACACACAGCACAGATTTTAGTTGTGCCATATGAGAAAATAGGAAAAAGTGAAACTAAAACAACAAGAGGATTCGGAGGTACAAACAAACAAGACAGGGCAGCATATCAGGTAAATCAAAATACAGCTCAGTGTCCTACATGTGAGATTATCATTCAAAGAAAGAAATTTAAAGGATTTGTAGACACTGGAGCAGATGTTTCTATTATTTTTTCCCAACATTGGCCACTTTCTTGGCCCATGGAAAATGCTCAGTTCAATGTGCTTCGAGTAGGGCAGGCCTCTCAAGTGTATCGAAGTAGTCGTCTTTTAACCTGCGAGGGACCTGAAGGACAGCTTGGAACTATTCAGCCTACTGTGAGGCAAATCCCTGTTAATTCATGTTGCAGCAATGGAGACTTGTTGCAGCAATGGAGAGCTCAGGTTTTAATACCTGAATGATCATGTAGCCTCCTAGACCATCAGATGATGCAGGATAAGGGCTATGTGCCTGGGATGTGATTAGAAAAAAATTTCCAGAGACCAAAGGAATTTTTAGAAATTAAAGGACAAAATTCTCATTGGAACTTAAGATATTCTTTTTGATGTCAGCCATTGTTAAGCCTCCACAGCCTATCACCTTGAAATGATGACAAACCTATACGGATAGAACCATAGCCGCTAACAAAAGAAAAACTGGAGATTTTAGAAAATTCATTTACTGAACAACACCTGAATAAACAAGGAAGAAACCATAAGGCAATTAATCTGGTGGCGAGATTCACTCACAAAGAATTGGAAAAAGGCAATGTAATAACCTGGGGGAGCGAATTTGCTTGTATTTCTGCAGGTTCAAATCAACAACCGGCATGGGTACCATCCAGACATTTAAAGCCGTACTATGAGCCAGATACCAAAAAGAAGACTTCCAGAGGACCCTCCACCCCTTCTCAGAGATGACAAAACTAACATCCAGGGGAGTACTGTTCCCACAAGGAGAACATGCCGGACATCAGCACCAACTTGGGGTTAAAGTAAGAAATTTTCACAAATAGCGAAGGAAAGCCTGAAGAAAGCAGGACAGCCTGCTATGGTAACCATGATCACGGTTATCACGATGACGGTTATCACGATTAAAGTGAGTATTTCTGGAGTTGGGATAGAAGGAAAAGAAAGTTCCACATGTTAGGCACATATTTTTTCCTTCCTTTAATGATCTCTGGTCTTAGTATTTTCCTGTAATAATTTAGGAAATAAAGTAACAATGTTTTGGCCATCGAAACCTGAATACCAATAAAGTAAAGAATGGTCCCCTAAGTTAAGAACAGTAATCTGGAGAGATTGTGTTGTGATAGAGGCTGAGGGGCTTCACAACAGTTCCTGAGAAATTATTATTGATTATTGGTCCCCTAAGGGGAGATCTTAGCATTAATTGTACCAGTTGGTCCTCCTGTAGTAACATGGAATTCAGATGGCAGATAAAGAACTACAATTATTTAGAATTTGTGCACACTGAGATCAACAACTCTATTGTCTGGAGAGATGGTGGATTAATAAAACCACTACCAGAAATATTATGGCCAATGTTAAGAACTGAATAAAAAGAACTTTGAAAAATGCCTATGGACCTAAAGCCAATAAAAGTCAGGGAAGGAAAATATAATAGAGAATCAGGCCCTAATTCTTATTCATTAGAAGTTTACAAGAAATAAACGCTCTCTAGATTCAGAGCTGTGTTATACCCCTCATATCTTTTGGTGATAGTAGAGTTATAGACTAACTTTAGTAACTCTAAAAAGTATAATGAGATGAAACATAATCCAGAGAGGATAAAAAGCACCTGGAAAAGCCTTAGGCAGCAAGTAAGGAGGAGGGACCCAGAAGATCCTCTACACCCCTTTCCAGCAGGAAGTTGTTACAGAAAAATGACCTCCACCCCATTTCCTAAAAGATTTCTCGGTCCCAACTCCTTAAGGAAGAAATATAAGAGTAGGCAGGTAGTCGGGCTCCAAGGTGCTTGAGGAAGCTGCTGATGGGTTGGCAGCCCTAAAATTTGGATTAAAACACTTGGAGGATCTGTGATTGCTGTTGTCATTATGTTACTGATCTGTTTTGTTTATTTTTGTGTAGTCTACAGGTGCAGATCCAAGATCTTCTGAGAAGTGGTTCACCAAGATAAAGCTGTGCTTGCTTACCTAGCTTTGTTGAAACAAAGAAGGGGGAAGATGTTGAGAAACATTAAGTTTACCCTGCCCCCATGGCTCCTCAGTGGAGGGTACCTTTTAGTTTGTAATTAGTGCTAAGCTACTTTGTATACTCTTGAGTTATAAGTAAATATAGAGCACCTGTGTATTAATAAGAATCACCTGTCTAAGAGCAAATAAATATGTGGATGAGAATCTGCTCACGGCCTTCAGCCTGGAATCCTGTTAGCCTCTCAGCTCTCAGCTGTTGGTTTTCCGGATAGATCCACTCTGTTGTTCTGTCTGGGTGTCTGCCTCTCAATACCTTCAGCGCCTCCTGGTTGGTGGTCTCTGGACCGACCTGTTTCTCAGTACTATATCCCACACAAAAACCTGCACAAGAGGGTTTATGGGATCTTTATTGATGGTTTGAAAACTTAGAAGCAACCATGTCCTTCAATAGGTATATGGATTATCCAATTATGGTGCATTCATACTGTGATATTCTACTCAGCAATAAAAATAAATGAGTTTTCAAATCTCGAAAAGACATGAAGATACTTGAATACACATTACTAAGTTAAGAAAGTCAATGTTAAAATACTGTATAGTGTAGGATACCAATATTACAACATTGGAAAAATCAACAATAGCATTGCTATTGTAGTGAATAAAAAGATAACTGATCCCCAGGAATTCAGACTGAGGGGTGGGGGAAAGAGAAAGGAAATGATGGAATGGGGCAGTGAAAGTATTTGTATGATATTGTAATTGTCTATCTATGTCATTATACACTTGTCAAAATTAATGGACCAATAAATGAATTCTAATGTAAACTGTGGATTTTAGTTAATAATGTATCAATATTGGAGCATTGATACAAAAAGGATTCAACCTAATAGAACATACTAGTAATAGGGAAAACTTGGGTGAGGAGAATGAACAGATACATTCAAAAATGTCTCTACTCTCTGTAAAATTTTACTGTTAACTTAAAACTACCTAAAAAGCAACATTTTAAAAAATGCAAAATATTAAATTTTAGGTATGCTGATTGCTAATGATTTGTCATTGCTTCTATGAATTTTCAGAGAGTAGAACTAGAAAAAAATACACGCACATGTATACATAAATATATGGATGTTTAGATACACATACACAAGTATATAAATATATAAAATTATACCTATATACTTACATATCCATTTATATTTATAGTTATAAATTCATAGTACTACCTACAATTCTATTTCAAATCAACCCTGGTCATTCTAGTCTATTTTCTTGCCACATGTGTAATCAATCTCTTATTTTCAACTGTGAAAGAAGAGATAGAATAAAATTACACATTTCTCAAACCTAGAATTTACAGAAAATATTTTTAAAATGCTGACGCATATTACTATGGAAAGCAAATTTATTAAGAGACAGAATAAAATTATACATTTTTTTCAAACCTAGAATTTACAGAAAATATTTTTGAAATGCTAACACATATTACTTTGGAAAGAAAATCTATTTCTACAGTTGTTTGCAATTTTTGGTCAAATTTTATAGAATTAAATTCAGTAAGTCATAGATGTAATATTTGATAGAGAAATGAATGCATCCATGTAACCTACATTTATTCAATGTGCACAGATTTTACTTATTCCAGAAATTTCTCTTGTTTCTCTTCTCTCAATTTCTTCACCTGGAGGCAAGCAAACTTCTATATTTATTTATTTAATTTTTGTGATATGGTTTGGCTGTGTCCCCTCAAATCTCACCTTGAATTGTAATAATCCCAACATGTCATGGCCAGGGCAAAGTGGAGATAATGGAAGTATTGTGGCAGTTTCCACTATACTGTTGTTGTGGTAGTGAATAAGTTTCACAGGATCTGATGGCTTTATAAATGGGAGTTTCCCTGCACAAGCTCTCTTGCCTGCCACCATTGCTTGTCATTCACCTTCAGCCATGATTGTGGGGCCTCCCCAGCCATGTGGAACTGTGAATAAGTTAAACTTTCCTTTATAAATTACCCAGACTCATGTATGTCTTTATCAGCAGCATGAGAACAGACTAATATATTTTGTTTCCCTATGAAACATTTTTACAAAACCTTAATTTTCAAGGTTTCTTTTTGTCTTACTTCTTAGACTTAGTGTATATCATAAGATTCATCCTTGCTATTAAATGTAAAAATTATTCACTATTTTTAGAAACATTATTGCTTAGTAAAATACACTTTTCTTTCTTCTTGTGGATTAATCAAACATTTTTCCTTTTATACTGTATTTTATCTATTGGCATTATAGCTATACCTTCTTAGTGTTTACTAGTTATTTAAATATAAGAATCCTATACTATTCAAGATATGTATATACATATATGTCTCAGAAAAGTATATATAAACATATACAGAACTATCATGAATTCCTTATTATAGCTGCTCTATTTTATGAGAAGTTAATATGTTAAATAAAAAATATTTTGTTGTTGATAAAATTATTAGCTTTAAAACATCAAAAATATTGAACTGATGTGAAGTTTATTAAACAAAAGTAACAATATTATTTTTAAAGTTTCAGCAAAAAATACATTAAAATTTCTGTTGCTACAGGCAAAGTTTAACTTTCATCAATCACAATAACATATTTTTGCTGACCTTATTAAAAATATTTTGTGAATCGCTCTGCAGGAAAGAGATTAGTTTTGTATGGGGTTTTGAAAGCAGAATAACGTTGAAAAAATTTAAAGCAGATGAATGAAGAAAGATTCTAGATTAGGAGTAAGCTGTTTCTTTTTTTTTTGTTTTTGGTTTTTTTTTTGAGACAGAGTCTTGCTCCGTCACCAGGTGCCAGGCTGGAGTGCAGTGGTGTAATCTCAGCTCACTGCACCCTCCGCCTCCCAGGTTCAAGCAATTCTCCTGCCTCAGCCTCCTGAGTAGCTGGAACTACAGGCACGTGCCACCATGCCCAGCTAATTTTTGTATTTTTAGTAGAGACGGGGTTTCACCATGTTGGCCAGGGTGGTCTCAATCTCTTGACCTAGTGATCCACCTGCCTTTGCCTCCCAAAGTGCTGGGATTACAGGCATGAGCCAGCTCACCAGGAGTAAGCTGTTCTCCAGTTGTTATTTTAAAATATGCTCCAAAAGTACATATAAGAAAAGTTAAAATAATGTGTTTCTATATTTATCTTTTTCTTTTTTAACCTTATTTAACTTTTAAAACCACCATCTCTGAATAAGAGTTTATGCTGATAATCTCACAATATACATTCGACTATTTTGTTCAATACATTTTCCTGAATTATATAGTAAAACTAGTTGTGTCCAAAAATGAGACAATCAATTCACTCAAACATGATAAAATATGAAATTGTGTTTTCTTGTCAAAAGTTGGAATCTCATAAAAGGCCTTAGATTTCAGAGCAAATGTCTTCATGAGATAATAACTTTAAAGTAGAGTAACAGTGGTCTAAGGCATACTTGTCTCCTATTTTGTAAATTGCTTTAGGCTGTCAAAAAATGAAATCTGTGGAAATTGCAACATGCATGATTTTCAATATCTAAAATAATTACTTTTCCTAATTTTTAGATAAGACAAAATAATCCTTCATCACTCTCTAGGAAGATCCTATTTAAATCAAATTCATTTTTATGCTGATTTCTTATTATTTTACTCAGTACACTGACAAATTGGATACCAGTTTGTAAATGAAAAATATTTTGCCCTATTAGTGGTATTTTTGTACTGTGAAGAGAGATATATGAGTAACTCGGAGCATCTTTCCAACTTTTTTGTTCTCACTCCACCATTGAGAAACTAGATGATCTCGTATAATTGCTAATTTGGACAGAATAAGTAAACATGTGTGAGGATTATATTATTATTCTTGGTTTTTCACTCTCTCCCTGTGTTGGAATTATGTATTCATACTCTTTGGTGCAAGTGTTTTGTTTGTTTTTCTTTCTTTTTTCTTTTTGGAGATGGAATTGTTGCCCAGGCTGGAGTGCAATGGTGCCATCTTGGCTCACTGCAACCTTAACCTCCTGGGTTCAAGTGGTTCTCCTGTCTCAGCCTCCCTAGTAGCTGGGATCACAGGCATGTGCTGTGATTATAGATGTGAGCCACTGTGCCCGGCTTGATGCAAGCATTTTTAATGACCCCACAGTTTATATTATATACTTTCCAATCTCACTAATTTATCTGTACTCACATGACCTGCTTTGGAGAAAAGAATATGGGCAGAATTAACAACAGGACAATTTTGAGCCCAGTATTGATGTGGCATTCTTTGTTTCCAGTCCACCATTTGTGGTTCAATGATGGCAATGAGAAAGACATGCTCAGCTAGGTGTTGAGCCAGAGAGAACCCAGAGACACAGGGATAGGCCTCAGCCCACAGCAGCCTGATAACCCAGGTTGCTCATGGGCCTGAATCAGAGCCACCCCACTGATACACAGGCATGTGAAAAAGAAAAATAAACGGTTGTTGTTTTAACCTACTGAATTTTCGACTGGTTTGTTACAAAGCATCATTGCAGCAATAGTGAAGCAACACAACATAATTGATCTGGGATACTTCTGCCTACCAGTTAGTTCCTGAGAGGTAGCAACTATAAACCCTTCTCTACACTGAGCCCTCTCCTGTCTTGAACTGTTTGTAACTTGGTGGCTAGGTTTGCCTAACGCTGAAGTTGATTTAGTAGGTTTGTTTGGCTCTCAGGCTAAGTGAAATCCTTCAACTTATTCTCTAATAAAGATAATAGTGGTCTTCCATACTTGCTCTTTAATTTATTCTGAGATTTTTAAATAATAAATGTGGAAAGATGCTACATATTTTGAGAATTCCTTGAAGTACCGGTATAGCTCACGTAGTTGTAAAACCTGTTTCCCACAGACATGTCACACAATCTAAGAGGAATGATTATATTCCTTGGCATTTAGCAGATTTCCTGGGAATCCATTTACAGACAAGCTCATTGTATGTGCACCCATGTAAATTTAGTTACATGATTTGTCTTTTAACAATTGACTCACACATTTAATAGCAAAGAACTCTATGTTGTTAAAAATTTTTTGTGCTGTGATGTTTACTAACAATTTAGTGACTTTTTTATTTTTTATTTTTTTGAGATGGACTAGTCTAGTTCTGTCACCAGGCTGGAGTGCAGTGGTGCAATCTAGGCTCACCGCAACCTCTGCCTCCCAGGTTCAAGTGATTCTCCTGCCTCAGACTCTGAGCAGCTGGGACTATAGGTGCACTCCACCACACCCAGCTAACTTTTGCATTTTCAGTAGAGACCAGGTTTCACCATGTTGGCCAGGATGGTCTCTATCTATTAACCTCATGATCCACCCACCTTGGCCTCCCAAAGTGCTGGGATTGAGCCACCAAACCCTGTAATTCTTCTGCTGAAGTAGCAAGTTTGTGAGTCATTGTTTAGTATCACCTGAAATGTTGGCTAATCATCTACAATCTAAATAAATCAGTAGACATAATGCCAGTTAGAGATGGCAATCCTCGCTTATAGAAATTTGAAACCACCTTGCTAATTGCTTAGAAAGTGTTTTGTACCACTATATTCAACATTCACAAAATGCACAACTTTTTCAATAACACATGAAATATTTTCCAAAACACACACAAAATAGTTTATATGAGGCACCATAGAACAAGTTTTACTACATGCCCAGAAATTTAAGTCAAACATCATATATTCTTTGACCATAATAAAATTAGACTAGAAAGCAAAGATATAAGATAACTTGAAAGTTTACAAATGTGTGAAAATTAAGAAACACATTTTAAAAAAATGCAATGGGAATTAGCATATTTTGGAGTGAAAATAATGAAAACAAAGAATATCATATTTTGTGGACTGGCAGCCAAAGCAGTGTTTCATGAGATACGAGTCCAGCTTTAAAGAAAATACTAACAGAAAGAAACATAAAATAATAATCTATACATTGGTTGTAAAAGAGAGTTTAACCCAACAGAAAGGCATAATAATATGAAAGCAATAATAAAATATTAAGCATACATTCAAGAAAAAATATGATTAAGTCCAAAGATGGCATGTGAATTTTAATGAAATTAGCAAACACTGAAAATCAGGTCAAGAAAAGAAAACAAACAACAAATGTTGGCATACAGATTGTCCTATTCTAAATATTATAAAATGATAACATACTAAATTTTGTAGGAATAAATTTGAGAATGTAGGTGAAACATATCAAATATTTTGGAAAGATGCACTTGCCAAAGCACAGATAAAGAAATATATAAACCAATTATTTTTATACATTGACAAAATAATTGAGCCCACATATTACAACTTCAGAATAGAAACCAAATTAATCTAAAGGCAATGTCTTCAATTAAAATTGATGTAAAACTATACAAACCAATATTACAGCATGACTTTGTAGGAAATTTACATTCTAACAATTCAAATTAGTTTAACATATAAATATCATTAAAATATTTTAGTACATTAAAATAATAAAAAAGAAAATCATTGAAATATTTTGCTAAATATATATATATTAAAATAATTGACAAAAATAAGCATAGAAAATTGTTAAGTGAAATCTCAAAAATTGAGGAACTTTTCAGTCAGTAAAGATCAAAATATGCAAATAATATTCAACTTAAAAAGATAAATCAACTAAGTTTGGAAAGAAAAACAATATTTTTTCCCACATTTTCTGTGTCTTCTATTAAATGTCACTTATGCAATAAAGCAAAACCTAAAGAAATAAAATAACATGTTAAAAAGTTAACACTGTCATTATTATGATTCTTTTTGAGACAGGGTCTCAATCTGTCACAGAGGTTGGAGTGCAGTGACATTATCTCAGCTCACTGCAGCCTCGATCACCTAGGCTCAAGTGATCCTTCCACCTCACCCTCCTGAGTAGCCTCCATGACTGGCTAATTTTAGTATTTTTGTAGAGATTGAGTTTTGTCATGTTATCCAGGCTGCTTTTGAACTCCTGAAGTCAAGGAACCCACCTTCATTGGCATCCCTAAGTACTGAGATTATGGTGTGAGCCACTGCTCCTAGCTGTCATTATTCTTGAATAACAAAATTATATACAAAGAATTACCTACTTATGGGAACTATCAAAAAATAAATAAATAACTAAATGAATAAAATTTAAAGACCAGAATATGAATAATTTTTAGCTTCACTATAAAGATGTATACTGTAAAGATATATATATATATATATATATATATATGGAGAGAGAGCAAGAAAAATAGAGATTGCCATTTTATTTTCAAATCTCAGCAAAGCTCTGATGTGTCCTCTAAATTTTTCAGATTGTAAAAAAAAAAAGCCAACATTTCAGATGATTTAAAGAGTGACCCACATATTTTAAATGAACAGATGTAAATCATTGTGCTATTGTTAAACATTCTATAGGCCTAAGGATATATCCAGTAAAAGCTATGCAAAAGCAATTACCTAAAAACTACAAAACAATGAAGTTAAGGAAGACCTAGGTACATGGAAAAACATTCATATTTTATGGATTGGAAGAATTTAAAATATTAAGATATCAATTCTGACAAAATTTGTTTAGAAACCCAAAGTGAGCCCAAGCAAACTCAGTAGTTTTTTTGTAGAATTTATTTTTAAATGTTGGTCTAAACATTATGTGAAAATGCAGAGTACCTAGTTTCAAGATAAGCTTGAGAAGAGCAAAATTTTAAGATTTAGACTATGAAATTAAAGATATACCCTAAAACTAGCACTTGAGAAAATATTCAGTGTTGTCATCAATATCATTAAAATAGCCATATTGCCTGAAGCAATTTATTGATTCAAAGTTATTTAATTTAAACCACAAATGAAATTTTTTACAGAACTAGGAAAAACTATTTTAAAATTATTATAGAACCAAGAGAGAGCCTTAAGGGCCAAGGCAATCCTAAGTAAAAGGAACAAAGCTAGAGGCATCAAACCAGACTTAAAACTGTACTATAGGGCTATGGCGACCAAAACACCATGGTGCTAGTACAAAAACAGACACAATAAAACAACGGAATACTAAAAGAAAGAAAAAAAAATTCCAGCCCGTATGCTTGATGAACACTGATGCAAAAATACCCAAATCCAGGAGCACATCAAAAAGCTAATCCACCATGATCAGGTAGGCTTTATCCCTGGAATTATGCAAGGGTGCCTTAACATATGCAAATCAATAAATGTGATTCATCACACAAACAGAACTAAGGACAGAAAACACATGATCATCTCAATAGATGCAGAAAAAGCTTTCAATAAAATTTAATGTTCCTTCATGTTAAAACTCTCAGCAAACTAGACAATAAAGGAACTTAACTCAAAATAGAAAAAGTCATCTATTATACACTGGCAGCCTACATCATACTGAATGGGCAAAAGCTGGAAGCATTCCTCTTGAAAACCATCACAAGACAATGATGCTTTCTTTCACTACTTCTTTTCAATGTAGTATGGGAAAGCCTGGTCAAAGCTATCAGGCAGGATACATAAAACACATCCAAATATATATAGAGAAAGTCAAACTATCCCTGTTTGCAAAGAATATGATTCCATATCTAGGGGGACCCCATAGTCTCTATTCAAAAGCTGTTTGAGCTGACAGGCAACTTCAGCAAAGTGGCGGGATACAAAATTAATGTAAAATATTACTAGCAGTCCTATACACCATCAATAGCCAAGTCAGAAGCCAAATTAGGAACACAATCTCATTCATAATTGTCACAAAAAAAAAAGAATAAAATGCCTAGAAATACAACATACCAGAGAGGCAAAAGATCTCTGAGGTGAGAATTACAAAACACTGCTCCAAGAAATCAGAGATGACATGAATGTAAAAACATTCCATGTTCGTGGATGGAAAGAATCAATAAAATGGCCATAATGTCCAGAGTAATTTACAGGTTCAATGCTATTTCTATCAAACTACCAATAACATTCTTTACAAAACTAGAATATAAAAACTACTTTAAAATTCTTATGGAATCAGAAAAGAGTCCCAATAGCCAAGGCTATCCTAAGCAAAAAGAACAAAGTTGGAGGCAACACACTATGTGACTTCAAAATACACTACAAGGCTACAGTAGCTAGAACAACATGACACTGGTACCAAAACAGACACATAGACCAATGGGACAGAATACAGAGCTCAGAAGTTAGGCTGAGCCTTATTTGTACTTTAATAAAGTTGACAAAAACAAGCAATGAGGAAACAACTTCCTATTGAATAAATGGTGCTGGAATAACAAGATAGTCCTTTGCAGAATTAAAACTGGATACCTTACTTAAACCATATACAAAAATCAACTCAAGATGGATTAAAGTCTTAAATGTAAAATCCAAAACCATGAAAAACTTGGAAGACAACCTTGGCAATCCCATTCTGAACAAAGGAACTGGCAAAGGCTTCATGATGAAAATACCAAAAACAATTGCAACAAAACAGGAAATTGATATATGGGATTCAATTAAACTAAGGAGCTTCTAGCCTACAAAAGATACTATCAACAAAGTAAACAGACAACCTAAAGAATGGTAGAAAATTTTTGTAAATGATGCATTTGACAAAGGTCTAATAACCAGCATCTATAACAAACTTAAATTTACCAGAAAAACACAAACAGCCCCCTTAAAAAGTGGGCAAAAACATGAGCAGACACTTTTCAAAAGATATACATGTTGCCAAAAATCTTATGGAAAAAAAGCTCAATATTACTGAACATTAGAGAAATTCAAATCCTAATCACAATGAGATACTTGTCACACCAGTCAGAACAGCTATTATTAAAAAGTAAAAAAAAAAAAAAAAAAAATGAGGTGCTGGTGAGGTTACAGAGAAACAGGAATGCTTATATACTGTTGATGGGAATGTAAATTAGTTCACGTCATGGAAAACAGTATGGCACTTCTCAAAGACCTAAAAAAAGAAACTACTATTCAACCCCACCAATTCTATTAAGGGGTGCATACCCCCCAAAATGTTAATCATTCTGTCATAAAGACCACAGATGTACATTTTCATTGCAGTTATTCACAACAGCCAAGACATAGAATCAACCTAAATGTCATCAGTGATTTACTGGATAAAGAAAATGTGGTACATATACACCATGGAATACTATGCAGTCAAACAAAGAACAAAATTATGTTATTTGCAGGAACATGGATGGAGCTGGAGGTCATTATCCTAAGCAAACAAATGCAGGAACAGAAAATCATATACTGCATATTCCCACTTAAAAGTTGGAGGTAAGTAATGAGACCACATTGACACTTAGAGAAAACCAACAGATAATGGGACCTATCAGAAAGTGGAGAATGGGAGGAGGAAGAAGATCAGAAAAAATAGCTAATGGGAACTAGGCTTAATATACTGGTGATGAAATAATCTGTAACACAAATGCCCATGACATTAGTTTACCTATATGACAAACCTACACACGTACCCCTGAAACCAAAATGAAAGTTAAATAAAAAATAAAAAATTAAAAAAATATTGTCTCAGTGATAAAAGAAACAGAATCGAAACTCCAGAATCCATAAAAATGTAAGCCTCACTGTATTTATTTTGAATAGGATAATTATACCAAAGAGGAAACTAACACAGGTAACTATATAACAGTGGTATTATCATGTGTATTTATCTATATTCTTATGAAATTCTAGTGAAATGTTAAAAGAGGCACAGTGTCATAATTTACTCACAAATGAATCTGAATTTAGAGAGGTAATCAGATAGATACCAACAGATAGATAAATATAAATAGCTAAATATATGTTAGATTGACAGATAAATAGCTTGATAGCAATGAATAGATAGATAGAGGTGGAAACACAAATATGGTAAAATGTGAACAATTTTCAATCTGGGTGAAGCATGTGACATACTTTCAGATTTTTTGTTAGTTTAAATTAAAGTACAGATGTTAGTTCTTTAAAAGAAATGTATATATTTAAAAGAAATGTATATAAGAGACTCAAAGATGGCTGAATAGAAGCAGCTCTGGAGTGTGGTTTCCAGCAAGAGCAACACAGAGGGTGAGTTATCACCATATTTCCAAACAAGTTTTCACTTCCCACAGACCAGGGGATTCCTGGGCTGAAAAGTGCCATGAGTTTTCAGCATGGCTGGTGCTGCAGGTTGGTGCACAGAAACTCATGCAAATCTCGGTGGCTGTTTCAACTGGCACCTGGAATGCCTGGGAGACAGAGCTTCCCATTCAAGTGAAAGGGAATGGGCTGAGATGGGGAGCCAGGCAGTCTGGCTCAGTGGGTACCACCCCTACAAAACAAGCAATCTGAAACACTCTGGATTGAGAGTTTAGCAGCAAGAGCAACTGGAACCAGGACCATCCAGCTCAGTAGGGGGAAGACCGAGGCAGTCTGCCTCTACTGAGGCAGATCACACAGCAGCTGAGCAGAACCTGCTGCAGCTCGGCAACGCCTCTGCTGGCAGACTGTGACTACACTAATCCATGTGGGTCAGGGCATCTCTGGAAAAAGGCAGCAGCACCA
Source organism: Callithrix jacchus (assembly GCF_049354715.1). Classification (NCBI taxonomy): domain Eukaryota; kingdom Metazoa; phylum Chordata; class Mammalia; order Primates; family Cebidae; genus Callithrix; species Callithrix jacchus. The sequence continues at coordinate 175,523,007 of NC_133503.1, read as the reverse complement.
CAGGAACTTATAACTAAAGGTGACCTTCCTACATCAGAGCACCTGGGAAAAGAGGTGGTTATGAGTTCCACTGCAGCAGAAAGAAAGGTACCTTCCCAGCAGCTCTGCATGGAACAATAGAGCTCCCAGCACAGCACTTGAGCTCCTATAAGGAGCTCCTCAAGCAACACCCTGAACCCCATATACCCAAAGAGACAGCTCATAAAGAAGAGTTCAGGACGACATCAGGTGAGTACCCTTCTGGAACGAAGATAACAGAAGAAGAAACTGGCAGCAACCATTATTTGCAGCCCTTGTGGGTGACCCCTAGGCAAGCAGGGTCTGGAATGGACCTCCAGCAGTCCTGCAGCAGAGGGGCCTGACTGTTAGAAGGAAAACTAAGAAACAGAAAGAAATAGCTTCGACATCAACAAAAAAGACATCCACTCAGAGACCTTATCCAAAAGTCACAAACTACAAAGACCACAGGTAGATAAAGCCAATAAGATGGGAAGAAACCAGTGCAAACATGATGAAAACAACAAAAACCAGAATGCCTCTCCTCTTCCAAGGCATCACAACTTCTCACCAGCTAGGGATCAAAGATGGATGGAGAAGGAATCTGATGAATTGATAGAAACACTTTTCATAGGTGGGTAATAATAAACTTCTCAGAGCTAAAAGAATATGTGCTAACCCAATGCAAAGAAACTAAGAACCTAGAAAAAAGGTTAGATAAGATGCTAACTAGAACAAACATCTTAGGGAAGAATATAAACGACTTGATGGAGCTGAAAAACACAGCACAATAACTTTGCAAAACATACACAAGTTTCAATAGCTGAATCAACAAAGCAGAAGAAAGGATATCAGAGATTGAAGATCAACTCAATGAAATAAAATCAGAAGGCAAGAATAGAGGAAAAAGAGTGAAAAGAAATGGACAAAGCCTCCAAGAAATATTGGATTATGTGAAAAGACCTAATCTGCATTTGATAGGTGTATCTGAATGTGATGGAAAGAATGAATCCAAGCTGGGAAACACTCTTCAGGATATTATCCAGAACTTCCCCAACCTAGCAAGCCAGGCCACCATTCAAGTCCAGGAAATACAGAGAACACCACAAAGATATTCCTCAAGAAGAGCAACCCCGAGGAACATAATTTCAGATTCACCAGGGTTGAAATGAAGGGGAAAATGCTAAGGGGAGCCAGAGAGAAAGATCATCCTACCCACAAAGGGAAGCCTATCAGACTCACAGTAGATCTCTCAGCAGAAACCCTACAAGCCAGAAGAGAGTGGGGATCAATATTCAACATCCTTAAAGAAAATAACTTTCAACCTAGAATTTCATATCCAGCCAAACTAAGCTTCAGTAAAATCCTTTATGGACAAGAAATTGCTGAGAGATTTCATCACCACCAGGCCAGCATTACAAGAGCTCCTGAAACAAGCACTAAACAAGGAAAGGAAAAACCAATACCAACAGCCACTCCAAAAGTGTACCAAATGGTAAAGACCATCGACACAATGAAGAAAATGTGTCAACTAATGGGCAAGACATTCAGCTAGCATCAAAATGACAGGATCAAATTCACACATAACGATACTAAACTTAAATGTAAATGCGCTAAATGCCCCAATCAAAAGTCACGGACTGGCAAATTGGATAAAAAGTGAAGACCCATTGGTGTGCTGTATTCAGCAAACCCATCTCATATGCAAGGACACACATCGGCTCAAAATAAAGGGATGGAGGAAGATTTATCAAGCAAATGGAGAGCAAAGAAAAGCAGGAGTTGTAATCCTAGTCTCTGATAAAATGGACTTTAAACCAACAAACATCAAAAGAGACAAAGAAGGGCATTACATAATGGGAAAAGGATCACTGCATCAAGAAGAGCTAACAACATTAAATATATATGCACCCAATACAGGAGCATGCAGGTACATAAAGCAAGTTCTTAACAACCTACAAAGAGACTTAGACTCCCACACAATAATAGTAGGAGACTTTACCACTCCACTGCCAATATTAGACAGATCAATGAGACAGAAAATTAAAACGGATATCCAGGACTTGAACTCAGATCTGGACCAAGAAGACCTAATAGACATCTACAGAAATCTTCACCCCAAATCCATGGAATATACATTCTTCTCAGCACCGCATGGCACCTACTCTAAAATTGACCACATAATTGGAAGTAAATCACTCCTCAGCAAATGCAAATGAACAGAATTCATAAAAAGCAGTCTACCAGACCACAGGGCAATCAAATTAGAACTCAGAATTAAGAAACTAACTCAGAACTGCACAACTTCATGGAAACTGAGCAACTGCTCCTGAATGTCGACTGGATAAACAATGAGATGAAGGCAGAAACAAAGATGTTCTTTGAAACCAACAAGAATGAAGACACAACGTACAAAAATCTCTGAGACACATTTAAAGCAGTGTCTAGAGGGAAATTTATAGTAATAAATGCCCACATAAGAAGCAAGGAAAGATCTAAAATCGACACCCTATTCTCAAAATTGAAAGAGCAAGAGGAGAAAGATAAAAAAACTCAAAAGCTAGCAGAAGACAAGAAATAACTAAGATCAGAGCAGAACTGAAGGAGATAGAGACACAAAAAACCCTTCAAAAATATCAATAAATCCAGGAGCTGTTTTTTTAAAGATCAACAAAATAGACTGCTAGCCAGATTAATAAAAAAGAAAAGGGAGAAGAATCAAATAGATGCAATAAAAAATGAAAAAGGGGATATCACCACTGATTCCACAGAAGTACAAACTACCATCAGACATCACTGCAAACAACTCTATGCACATAAACCAGCAAACCTGAAAGAAATGGATAAATTCCTGGACACTTGGCACCCTCCCAAGCCTAAACAATGAAGTTGAAACCTTGAACAGACCGAAAATAAGGGCTAAAGTTGAGGAAGCAATTAATAGCCTACCAACCATAAAAAGTTCAGATCCAGATGGGTTCACAGCTGCATTCTACCAGATGTACAAACAGGAGCTGGTACCACTCCTTCTGAAACTATTCCAAACAGGAGAAAAAGATGGAATCCTTCCCAAATCATTTTATAAGACCAACATCATCCTGATACCAAAACCCGGCAGAGACTCAACAAAAAAAGAAAACTTCATGTCAATATCCATGATGAACTTCTATGCAAATATCTTCAATAAAATACTATCAAACTGATTGCAACAGCACTTCAGAAAGCTTATCCATCACTATCAAGTAGGCTTCATCCCAGTGATGCAAGGCTGTTTCAACATATGCAAGTCTATAAATGTAATCCACCACATAAACAGAATGAAAGACAAACACCACCTGATTATCTTAATAGATGCAGAGAAGACCTTTGACAAAATTCGACAGTGCTTTATGGTAAAAATTCTCAATAAACAAGGTATGGAAGGAACATATCTCAAAATAATAAAAGCTATTTATGACAAACCTACAGCCAATATCATGTTGGATGTACAAAAAATTGGAAGCATTTCCTTTGAAATCCAGCACTAGACAAGGATGCCCTCTCTCACCATTCTGATTTAATATAGTATTTGAAGTTCTAGCCAGAGCAATTAGGCAAGAAAAAAAATGAAGGGTATTCATTTAGGAAAGGAGGAAGTCAAATTGTCTCTAATGCAGATGCCATGATTGTATATTTACAAGATCCTATCATCTCAGCCCAAAATCTCCTGAAACTGATAAGCAACTTCAGCAAAGTCTCAGCATACAAAATTAATGTGCAAAAATCACAAACACTTCTATACACCAATAACAATAACAGAGAGCCAAATCATGAGCAAATTCCCATTCACAATTGCTACAAAGAGAACAAAATACCTAGGAATACAACTGAAAAAAGGATGTAAAGGACCCCTTAAAAGAGAACTACAAACCACTTCTTAAGGAAATAAAAGAGGATAAAAACAGATGGAAAAATAGTCCATGCTCATGGTTAGAAAGAATCAATATCATGAAAATGGCCATACTGCCCAATGTAATTTATAGATTCAATGCTATTCCCATCAAGCTACCAATGTCCTTCTTCAGAGCGCTGGAAAAAAACACCTTAACCTTCATATGGAACCAAAAGAGAGCCTGCATAACCAAGACAATCCTAAGAAAAAAGAGCAAAGCTGGAGGCATCATGCAACCTGATTTTAAACTATCCTACAAGACTACAGTAATCAAAAAAGCATGCTACTGGTACCAAAACAGAGATATAGACCAATGGAACAGAACAAAGGCCTTGGAGGCAATGCCACACATCTACAACCATCTGATCTTGACAAACCTGACAAAAACAAGCAATGGGGAAAGGATTCCCTGTTTAATAAATGGTGTTGGGAAAACTGGCTAGCAGTGTGCAGAAAGCAGAAACTGGACCCCTTCCTGACGCCTTACACTAAAATTAACTCCAGATGGATTAAAGACTTAAACATAAGACCTAACACCATAAAAACTCTAGAAGAAAACATAGGCAATACCATTCAGGACATAGGCATAGGCAAGGATTTCATGACTAAAACACCAAAAGCATTGGCAACAAAAGCCAAAATAGACAAATTGGATCTAACTAAACTCCAGAGCTTCTGTACAGCAAAAGAAACAATCATTAGAACATATCAGCAACCAACAGAATGGGAAAAAATTTTTGTAATCTACCCATCTGACAAAGGGCTAATATCCAGAATCTATAAAGAACTAAAACAGAGTTACAAGAAAAAAACAAACAAACCCATCCATAAGTGAGTGAAGTATATGAACAGACACTTTTCAAAAGAAGACATATATAAGACCAACAAACACATGAAAAAATGCTCATCATTGTTGATTTGAGAAATGCAAACCAAAACCACACTGAGATACCACCTCATGCCAGTTAGAATGGTGATCACGAAAAAATCTGGAGACAACAGATGCTAGAGAAAATGTGGAGAAATAGAAATACTTTTACACCGTTGCTGGGAGTGTAAACTAGTTCAGCCATTGTGGAAGACACTGTGGTGATCCCTCAAGGACCAAGAAATAGAAATTTCATTTGACCCAGCAATCCCATTGGTGGGTATATACCCAAAGAATTATAAATTATTCTATTATAAATACATGCACACACATATGTTCATACTGGCACTGTTTACAATAGCAGTAACCTGAAATCAATGCAAATGCCCATCAATGATAGACTGGACAAGGAAAATGTGGCACATATACACCATGGAATTCTATGTAGCCTTAAAAAATGATGAATTTGAGTTCTTTGTAGGGACGTAGATGAATCTGGAAACCATCATTCTCAGCAAACTGACACAAAAACAGAAAATCAAACACCTCATGTTCTCACTCACAGATGGGTGTTGAACAATGAGAACACAGGATCACAGGGAGGGGAGCATCACACACTGGGGTCTGTTCGTGGGGGGCCAAGGGAGAGAGAGCAGGGGGATTGGGAGATTGGGGAGGGATAACATGGGGAGAAATGCCAGAAGTAGGTGACACGGGGGATGGAGGCAGAAAACCACACTGCCATGTGCATACCTATGCAACAGTGCTGCATGATCTGCACTTGTACCCCACAACCTAAAGTACAATAAAAAAATAAAAATAAAAAAATAAGATGGAGCTAAAAAAAAAAAACAAAAGAAATGTATACATGAAGGTGAAATAGCCACAAACTAGAAAAACGTATTTTCAAGATAAATATCTTGAATAATAGCCATATCAAGAATTATATTGCATATAGAATTATCTAAGTATTGTATAATTTATTATGATTATGTTTCATTATTTCTTTTCTTCCTCATCATTATTTTCTAAAACAAAATGTAGCATATCTTAGAAATAAGAATCATCACATTTATTTGAAAAAGAGAGTGCCTGTCAAGAATTTGTAAAATTTCAAAATTACCTTCAAAATAATATTGCCTTTGAATGCATATTGGATATTTCCATAAACCATGAAGCAACAAATGAGGTCAGAACTGCATAATATTTCAAAGACAGGAAAAACAAAGCTATTTAAAATATTAATTAAAAATTTGACAAAGTTAGCAAAAATGCTGAAAGATAAAATTGCTTCAGTAATTAATATAAATGAGGAAAGTTTTCATAACATAGGATAAAACTAAATCCACTCAGGGAAAGAGAACATTTATACACAATCACACATATTTAATTTTAGAAAGAGAAGAATGATTTAATTTAGGAAACGTAATATAGTATTAGCACAATATTGAATGTAAAATGACATTTTTAGCAATTGAATAGTTAATGATATGCATTACCCATTTCTGACATGAGAAAAGTGATTAAAATAAATAGATATGCAATTAATATTTTTGTTTTTTAATATTATAAGGACTGTTTCTGAAAAAAAAGACATACATGTAGTGAAATTTTAAACTGTTTAATGTAAAATCTAGAAAAAGGCAATAATTAATATTGTTATCAGTGAAAACTATTAATATAATTAGTAATATTTTCTCAAATATCTAGCACTAAAATGATAATTTACATGTATTTATAGTTAATATGTTTTACCCTAAGAAAATCTTTATATATCAATAGAGAAAATGTGAGATTAATAAGGAAGTTCAGGGACTGGCTAATCACACAAATATAATAAAACCATAGTTAACTTTTATGCTAGCATTGAGTTAAACTATCCAAGTTAAATTTATTCCACCCAATAACAATACGAAAATAAAAAACTTTTGTGATTCTGCAGTTACACAGAACACGTTAAGGAGGGCTAAAAACTATTCTCCTAGATATTAATGACTTTGTTAATGAAAAGATATGAGGTATTACCTGATTTTAAAAATCTAATGGTGAAACTAAAATTCTTTATGAATCAAATTATAGTTTAACCTGTATTAATAAAAATCTGAACTGTTACTCAAAAATCTGTTTGATGATTCTATGTATTATCTGTAGACTCATAGGCACAAATCACTAAAAATTCATGCGAAAATTATTTCCCTTTTTCTGACTTCAGAAAGTGTACTAAAAAGTAGTTATATTTCAGAAAAAGCAAACATGCTAAAGTTAGGTTAACAATTAGAAATCAAATATGTAACTGTAAATAACTATTGTCTTATTCAAATGGCAAAGTGAGTTTGTATGAAATATATCCCATTCATGCATTTCACCACATAAAAATATAGAATTTAAGAAAAACGTTTTAAAACTTAAATATAAGAACCAATTTACAATAAAGATGTTGTGGCCACCCATAAGTCTAGATAAATCAGTACTCCAAATTTGATTGGGATATTGAGACGATTCACACACGTGTGAAAGGTATATTATCCACATAAGAGGCATTTTGGTGAGAGCAGGGTGAATGTCAAGCAGGTAAATAAAGGGATTGAAACAAAAAAGTAGAGAATTCAGGACAGCCAACTAGAGCAGGTCAGGAGGAATATCTGCCACTGAAAGACAGGACATTAGGAAGACTGGGATACTCTGAGCAGATCTTCAGCTGGAAAGCATTGAGAGTGGATGGAAGGACACAGGCGCTAGGCTGAATGGGGAGTTAGCTGGGAACTTTGCAGAGAGTTGCCTCATACTAGGACTCATTCCTACCCTCCAACAACTACTAGGGAAGGGGTGAGTTTAACAGAAGAAGAGCAACCCACTCTCATCACAGACCTCTGAAATCTTGGCAGTAGGAGACCCAAAAAACCCCACAGACACTTAAGCTGGCAGGGAAAGCTGCCTTGAGAGCTGCCTTTTCACAGGGGGAGAAACACCAGCCTGAGAAGAGCCCAGAAGGTTTGGTATGGGCATATCTGTAGTAGAGCATAGCCAGGGATGCTCATTACCCAAGGTTCACCAGGCTCCCCTAAGAGACTTTAGCTTTAGGGAGAATTTCAGGCCTGGAAAGAGCATGGTGGCTTTTCTTGAGAGATGGGGTCAGTCTGATATGACCACCCCCTGTCTGCTAGCCTCCTTTGGTGCCCCAGCCTGGCCATGCCTACTTGCAGTGCATCCTCACATGCCCAACTGGGGCATTTTCTGGGGACCTTTGTCATAGTTCCTTCTCCAGCAGTCCATGCCTGATCATTGGAGAGCTCCAGCAAAGTATCACCTGCTAACAAACACAAGCCCATCTGCACCCCACACCTCACTTCAATCTCACTTGCACCACTTTGCTGGAAGGCAATCACTCTTGGTTATCCTCCCAATGCTTAACCAGTACAAATGCATGCACAGAAGCCAACAACCCCACCTTCACCCTTATGCAGTCAGTGCCTCCAGCGTGAATGCATGTAGGGAGGCCAGCAACCCAGCCCGCTATATGTCAATGTCACTGTCTCTGTAAAGGCATGCATGGACTCTGGCAGCCCCACACCCACCAGCACCCTGTTTCCCACCTCCACCGGCAACAGTGTGAGCACTTGCAGAAATGCTGCAGCCCTGCTCCTACTGGAACCCTGCTCCAGCTGATGTGTGCACCGTGTTGCACTGCCATTGCTGCAAGCATTCATGAACAAGCGCAAATCCCATTGCCACTGCCGCTGCCCCAGTAAGGACTTTGGCCTGTCTCACTCATAAAGATAAGGAATAATCAGCACAATAACTCTGGCAACTCAAAAAGTGAGTGTCTTCTTACCTCTAAATGGTTGCACTAGTTTCCAAGCAATGATTCTTAACTAGGCTGAAGTGGTTGAAATGACAGAAATATAACTCAGAGTATGGACAGGAATAAAGATCATTGAGGTTCTTTGGAGAAATTCATCACCCAATTAGAGGATTCAAAGTAATACAATAGAACAATACAGGAGATGAAAGATAAAATGGTCATTTTAAGAAAGAAGCAAACATATGATAGAGCTGACAAACCCTCTTCAAGAACTTCAGAACACAATCACAAATATTAATAGCAAAATTGACCAAGCTGAGAAAAGAATCTCAGGACTTAAAGACTGGTTCTCTGAAATAACTCAGTCAGACAAAAATAAAGAAAAAGTGACTTTAAAGAAAGATCAAAGCCTCTGAGAAACATGTGATTTATAAAGAGACTAAATCTATGTGTCATTAATGTCCCTGAAAGAGAGAGAGAGAGAAAGCAAGCAACTTGGAAAACATATTTCAGGATATTTTGCATGAAAAACTTCCCCAATATCAGTAGAGAGGCCAACATTCAAATTTAGAAAATGTAGAAAACCTCTGCAAGATAATACACTAGATAACCATCACCAAGACACATAGTCATCAGATTATACTATGTTGAAAGAAGAAGATTAAAGGCAACTAGAAAACAGGGACATGACACTTACAAAGGTAACTCCATAAGGCTAAGAGTACAGATTAGAAGCTGATGTTGAGCATTCTTAAAAAAAAAAAAAAAAGACATTTCAGTCAACAATTTTATATTCAGCCAAACTTAGTGTCATAAGTGAAGGAGAAATAAAATTTGTTTCAGATAAGCAAATGCTAAGGGAGATTGTTACTGCCATTCCTGCCATACAAGAGGCCCTGAAGGGAATGCTAAATATAGAAAGGAACGACCATTACCTACCACCATTACCTACCATAGAACACACTTAAGAACAAAGACCATTGACACTATAATCCAACCACATAATCAAGTCTGCATAATAGCCAGCTAACAACATGATGACAGGATCGAATCCACACATATCAACATTAGCCTTTAATACAAATGAGTTAAAGCCCCAATTTAAAGATGCAGAATGGCAAGTTGGATAAAGAGCAATAACCTATGTTATACTATCTGCAAGAGACCTATCTTACATGCAAAGATATATAGGCTCAAAGTAAAGGGATGGAGAAAATCTGACAAGCAATCAGAAAACATGAAAAAAAAAAAGCTGGAGGGGTTGTTATTCTAATATCAGACAAAACAGACTTTAAATCAACAAAGATCAAAAAAAGACAAAGAAGGACATTACATAATGGTAAAGGGTTCAATTCAACAGAAAGACCAAACTGTCTTAATACATATATGCACCCAACACAGGAGCACTCAAATTCATAAAGCCAGTTCTTAGAGACCTATGAAGAGACTTAGCTAACCACATAATAATAATGAGAGATTTCAACACCCCACTATCAATTTTAGACAGATGATTGAAGCAGAAATCTAACAATAATATTTGGGATCTGAACTCAACACTTGACCAAACGGTCATAATAGATGTCAACAGACCCCTCAACCCCAAAACAACTAAATATACATTCTCCCCAGATACACATGGCACATGTTCTAAAATCAACCACACAATTAACCATAAAAAAATTCTTAGTAAATTAAAAAAAAAAAACCCTCAAATCATATGAATCACAAAGACCACAGTGCAGTAAAAATAAATACTAAGAAAATAACTCAAAGCCATAGAATTACATGGAAATTAAACAATCTGCTTTGAAACAACTGTTGGGGAAGCAAGGAAATTAATGTAGAAATTAAGAAATTTCTTGAAAATAATGAGAACAAAGATATAACATTTCAGAATCTCTAGGACACAGCTGAAGCACTGTTATAGGGAAAATTTATAGCACTAAACACCCACATCAAAAAGTTAGAATCTCAAATTAGCAACCTAACATCACTCCTAGAGGAACAAGAGAAAAAAGAGCAAACCAACCCCAAAGCTGGAGAAGACAAGGAATAACCAAAATCAAGGCTGAACTAAGGGAAATTGAGATGTGAAAAATCATACAAAACATTAACCAGTTCAAGAGTTGTTTAAAGAATAAATAAAGATTGATAGAGCACTAGATAGACTAAAAAGAAAAAAGAGGCAAGATCCAAATAAACACAATCAGAAATAACAAAGGAGACGTTTTCACTGACTCCACAAAAATACAAAAACCCTCAGAGACTAATATGAACACTTTTATGCACACCAGCTAGAAAACTTAGTAAAAATTTCTTGAATCATACAACCTCCCAAGGTTGAACCAGGAAGAAATGAATCCCTGAACAGACAAACAGTGAGTTACAGAATGCATCAGTAATAAATCCCATATCAGTTAGAAAAAGCTCAGCAGCAGATGGATATTCAACGAAATTTGTCTATATACATAAAGAAGACCTGGTACCATTTCTATTGAAACTATTTCAAAAAATTGAAGAAGAAGAAGGAGTCTTTTGTAACTTATTTTATGGGGCCATCATCATTGTAATACAAAATATCTCAAGAACAATGAAAAAGAGCTTTAGGTCAATATCCTTGATAAACAAAGATGCAAAAATACTCACAAAATACTAGCAAATCAAATCTAGCAGCACTTTGAAAAGTGAAACCACCACGATCATGAGGGTTTTATCCCTGGGATGTACGGTTGGTTCAGTATACACTAATCAATAAATGTGATTCATCACATAAACAGAATAAAAAAACTCCCATGATCACTTCAAAAGTGCAGAAAAGGCCTTCAGTAAAATTCAACATCTCTTCATGTTGAAAACGCCATCAAAAAACTCAATATTTAAACAATCTACTTCAAAATGTTCAGAGCCATCTATGACATATGCAACAGCCAAGCTCATACTGAATGGGCAAATGCTGGAAGCATTTCCCTTAGTGATTAGAACAAGGCCAGAATGCCCTCTATCACCTTTCCTTTTCAAAATTTTTCTGGAATTGCTGACCAGAGGAATTAGGCAAGAAAAATAAATAACAGGCATCCATGGTATTAGTCCATTTTCATATTGTTATAAAGAACTACCTGAGACTGGGTAATTTAGAAATAAAAGATTTACTTGACTCACAGTTCTGCATGGCTGGGGAAGCCTCAGGAAACTTACAATCATGACAGAAGCTGGGAAGCAAGGCACATCTTACTTTTCAGTAGGAGAGGGGTAGGAGTGAGGTACCACACTTTGAAACCATCAGATCTCATAATAACTCACTATCATGAGAGAAGCAAGGAGGAAATTCACCTCCATGATTCAGTCACCTCCTACAAGGACCTTCCTCTGACATGTGTGTATTACAATTCGAGATGAGATTTGGGTGGGGACACAGAGCCAAACCATATATGATTCATGTAGGAAGGGAGGAAGTCAAACCACCTCTGTTTTCAGAAAATAGGATTTTATATCGAGAAAATTTTATAGTCTCTGACCAAAAGCTTTTTGGTTTTAGAAACAACTTGAGCAAACTTTCAGAATGTAACACATAAAATTGGTAACATTTCTATACAGCAAAAACTTCCAAGCTGAGAGCCAAATCAAGAATATAATCCCATTTACAGTGGCCACAAAGGATAAAATGACTACAAATATAACTAACTGGGTATGGGAAAAATATCTACAATGAAAATTACAAAACACTGCTCAAAGAAATCAGAGATGACACAAGCAAATGGAAAAATATTCATGCTCATGGGTAGAAAGAACTGATATTGTTAAAATGAGCATACTGTCCAAAGCAATTTATAGATTCAATGCTATTACTATGAGACTACCAATAATATTTTTCTCAGAGATAGAAAAACCTCTTTTAAAATTCATATGGAAGTGAAGAAGAGACTGAACGGCTAAGGCAACCCTAAGATAAAAATGACAAATCTGGAGGCATTACATTACCTGACTTCATACTATGCTACAAGACTACAGTAACCTAAAAAGCATGGTACCAGTATAAAAATGGACACATAGATCAATGGAATAAAATAGCTCAGAATTAATGTCACACATCTACCAGTCTTTTATCTTTGGCAAAGATGACAAAACAAGAGATGTTTTTGAATAGGTAAAATAACTCCCTATTCAATAAATGGTGCTGGAATAACTGGCTAGCCATATGCAGAAGGTTGAAACTGGACATCTTTCTTACGCCATATTCAAAAATCAAGTATGATGGATTAAAGACTTAAATGTAAAACCTAAAGTTATAAAACACAGAAGATAACCTAGGAAATACCATTCTGGATATAGGTCTGCAAGTAATTGTAATGAAGGTGCAAAAAACAATTGCAGCAAAAACAAAAATTGACAAATGAGATCTAATTAAACTAAAGTGCTTCTGCAGATAAACTGTCAACAGAGCAAATAAACATCCTCTAGAATTGGAGAAAATATTTACAAATTATGCATCTGGAAAAGGTCTACTACCAAATACCTATAGAAAACTTAAACAAATTAACAAGTGAAAAATAAACAACCCTATTCAAGAGTGGCCAAAAACATGAACAGACACTTTTTGAAAGACGACATGCACACGGCCCACAGGCAACTGAAACAATGCTCAACATCACTAATCATTACAGACGTGAAAGTCAAAACCACAATGACATACTCTCTAACACAAAGTCAGAATGGCTATTATCAAAAGACAAGAAATAACAGATGGTGACAAGGTTGTGGAGAAAAGGGAATGGCTACATACTGTTGATGGGAATGTAAATTAGTTCAGCCATTGTGAAATTTAGTATGGCAGTTTCTCAGAGAACATACAACAGAATTACCATTTGACCCAGCAATTCCACTGCTTGACATATATCCAAAGATAATAAATCATTCTCCTATAAAAACACATGCACCTGTATATATGTATATTCATTTTGTCTCTATTCACAATAGCAGAGACATGGAATCAAAATGTGATATATTATCCAACCTAATATTGATGGGCATTTAGGTACACACACACACACACACACACACACGCACACACACACAATGGAATAGTATGCAGTCATAAAAAAGATCAAGATCATGTCTTTGCAGCAACATATATGAAGCACTAGACCATTACCTAACGCTAATTAACACAGGAACAAAAAACCAAATACCACTTCTTCTCACTTAAAAGTTAAGTACATATGGACTTAAAGAAGGGAACAAGATACACTAGAGCCTAGTTGAGTTTGGAGGGTGGGAGGAGAGTGAAAATAGAAAAACTATCAGGTGCTATGCTTATTTCCTGGGTGAAGAAATAATCTGTACAACCTGCCCCTAGGATATGCAATTTACCTGTATAGCAAGTCTGCGCATGTACCCCTGAACCTAATACAAACATTAACACAATAAATAGAGGGATGGAGAGAGGAAAAGAAAAGAAAGGAGCTTGAGATTTTAATGGTGGTTTGGGGTAGGGCCAGGGTGATTTCCCCCTGCTCAGGAATGTTTGAACGCCTGCTGACAGCAACTGAGGAGTCACCCAGGCTTTCTTACTATTTGGTCTAGATGAAGCACAGGAGGGAAAGCAGAGGAGGTAAGGCAAGGCTTAAAGCTGTCAAATGTCGGAAACTGAAGCCAGATAGTTTATTACAGATATACATAATGATAGTCTAGAGAAGATAGTCCAGAAAACCTGTGAGCTTCTCATAGGTCAGCAAGGATCTGGGCCTGGGAGTGAGCTCAGGCAGGATTTCAACCTTTGCAGGGTACTAGCATAGGACAACAATTCACGTGATTTGAAAGTCTGAGCTGGCAACAAGACTTGAGACAGTAGGCTGTAGGAGGATCCTCTGTAAAGAAAGATACTAGAAACACTAAAGTGACCACTTCCTGGGCTTGTATTGAGAGAGAATCTACAGTAAGGGCCTGGGCCAACCTAATGTTAGCTTCAGTACTGGATCTGAGATCTATTAGCAAACAACAAACCACATGCTGCCAATATTCGACTTGATTCTGAGCTGAATCAGGTAGTGACCAGGTGGAGTTTATGCTTACAATAGTGTCTTCTATTAGAGAAAAAGAATTCCTCTGAAGAATATTTCAAACTTAAGATTTGAAAAATAACTTTTTTACAGATAGCCAATGAGTCTAACAAGTTAGAAAGAAAAACACCTCTGGTTTATTGGATTTGAATCTGAAATGGACTTATTAACATTTAAGATTAATAAACAGATAAATATTAATATATACAAAATAATACAAAGGTATAAAACCAAAATAACTATAATGCAAAGGTATAAAAAAGAGTCAATCAAAAACATGGGAGATATATAATATACACATATATACACACAAATATATATATTATTGTATATGTACAAACATGATATATAACTATAAAATTATTAATATATACGTATTAACTATAGCTCCACAAAGATAAGAAAGAAAGACTGGGACAGGAACAAACATTTTAACTGATAATGAGTAAGAATTTATCAAAATTAAATCAAGGCTTGAAAACACAGAAGAAAAAAATCCCAGTGATCCTGTAATTTCTGAACAGAGTAGATAAAAATATACACATTTCATTATTATATCATAGTGAAAACAAAAATCAAACTCAAAGAAAATATTTACGATAGTTTATATTACCAATGAAACAGAATAAAAGTGCCACATCAAAAAAAGCAATGGAAAATGGGGCACAATTAAATCATAAACTCGATTTTCTAACAGAAGAGAGCTTTGGTCTAGAATTATATACCTAGTAAAAATATGCATTTAAAATGAAGACATTAGATCATTTTCAAATGAGATACTACAGAGCATTTTCCATTGACAGAACGTCAATAAAAAATCATAAAAGGGCCGGGTGCTGTGGCTCACGCCTTTAAGTGTACCTTTTTAGAGAAGTATTTTTACAAGACTTTAGCACTTTTATTCACAGCATATCATATCATTTTTATTTGAAACAAAAAAGAACCAATAGAAACATTATCATTATCTTGCCTTAGGTATCTTGTTCAAGTATCCTCAAAAATAATTGGAGTGACTTTTTCATTTGACAGAACAAAATAGAGAGTGTAGAGAGTTTGGAGTAATCAAGAAAATTCCTAGCAAATTTTATAATTTTGGAAGTCTTATATCACCATGAGATTGACAGCTACCCATTACCATGAAATTTCCTAATGAGATTTGTGATCGTATAAGTAAGAGTAAGTTTTCACATTGCACAATGGCATGCATCAATATTTGGAAGATCTGCACAAAACAGAGAAATATGATCATTGTAACAACATTTTGCAGGGGTAGAAATCCATTTAATATACAAAATAATCAATAAGTTTTGATGTGACAGATTATGAAAAGTTCATTGAAATGGTTTTGGATTCTATATTTCAATTAATGTAAAATTAAAACATTGAGTTTGGATGTAATATCAAATAAGAATATCCAAAAATATCTGAAAACACCATTCAAATATATTCCTGTTTACAGACACAAATATTTGCGAAGCCAAATTTCCTTCATACCCTTCAACCCAAACAACATATTGCTACAAAATTAATACAGATGGTAGGTAGAAAAGTAGACAAAAAATAGATTACATTCTACTAAATTAAAGATTAAAGTGAATTAAAAAATGATATTACACTGCCTTACTCCTCAATGTATATTTTGGAAAATACAGTTATTTTTAAACTCCAAATATTGTGCCTGTTAATATTTACTGGGTTTATTATTGTTACTTAAATAAATAAATGCAAAACTCCTGGTATTATTTCTAATACTATAGACAAATACCCTGTAGATCTACTTGAAACTTTCTGTGTATGGGCAGTTCTTGTTATTGCTGGGTAGTATTCCATGTCATTAATATATAATATTGAATATACATTCATTCAACTATTAGGAACATTTTTATATATTGTTGGCAATTACAAATAAATCTGCTGTCATCAATCTTTTACAGGTTTTGTATGAATATAAGTTTTTATTTCTCTGGAATAAATACAAAGAAGTGCAATTGCTCAGCTCCCATGGTGTCTGTTCAGATTTTAAGAAACTGCCAAACCATTTTTCATAGTGGTTGTACCACTTAATATTTTTAACAGCCATATATGAAAAAGAATTCCTTCTCATTCTCTCCAGCATTTGAATTATCACATTAGAAAAAATTTAAACCATTTAATAAAAAATAAAAAAGAAATAAAAAATAAAAAATGAAAAGAAATTAATAGGTAGGAATAAACACAAGGTCCTTGGGGTCCTCAATATTTTTAAGATTGAATATTGCTCCTGAAATAAAAAGGTTTATAAAACATCTCCTGTAGAGGCATGAGAATAAATAAACAACTGATGTATGAGAAGCATAAATGAATCTCACACTTTAACAAAGAAAAGAAACCCAGGCATATGAGAATATATACTATAATATTGTATATTTATACATAACCAGGAAAAACTTGCTTTATAATGTTGGTCAAAAAGTGGTGGACAGGCCGGGCTCATGCCTGTAATCTCAGCACTTTGGGAGGCTGAGGCGAGTAGATCACCCTGAGGTCAGGAGTTCTAGAACAGTCTAGCCAAGATGGTGAAACTCTGATTCTACTACAAATCCAATAATAATAAAAAAAAAATTAGCTGGGTCTGGTGGCACATGCCTATAACCCCAGCTACTCTGGAGGCTGAGGCTGAGAAACGCTTGAACCCAGAAGGTGCAGGTTGCAATGAGCTGAGATTGTGCCAATGCATTCCAGACTGGGCAACAGAGCAAGAATCTGTCTCAAAATAAAAATTAAAAAAAGTAGTGTACAAAACAGATAAAAACTTATACCCTCATATAGTTTGCATTTTAGTTGGAAGAATACAGACAATACAATAAACAAGGATAAAGAACTAGATGACCATAAATTGCTTTTATTTAAAAAATATAAGTTGATAGAGTGAAAAATGAGTTTAGCACAGAAAAAAGTTTCCTTCAGTATTTTCTCAGGTTTGAATATCCAGTCAATTTTTGTCTTACTAAAATAGCGTGTGCACTTTTCTCAAACACTGAACTAGATTACATTCAATATCACCTTTCCTAGAATTTTTGTTAGTTCTCCTATTGTGAAGATTGTGGAACATATGCTTATCCTTTTGGGAACACATTTTTTTCCTCTTTTTAAAATTTTTTATTTTATTTATTAATTTTTTATTATACTTTGAGTTCTAAGATACATGTGCAGAACACGCAGGGTTGTTACATAGGTATACACGTGACATGTGGTTTGCTGCACCTATCAACCCCTCAACTACATAAGGCATTTCTCCTAATGCTGTCCCTCCTCAGCCCCACCCTCCAATAGGCCCCGGGATGTGATGTTTCCCTCCTTGTGTCCATGTGTTCTCGTTGTTCAACCCCCATCTATGAGTGTGAACACATGATGTTTGGTTTTCTGTTCCTGTGTTAGTTTGCTGAGAATGATGGGTTTCCAGCTCCATCCATGTCTCCACAAAGGACATGAACTCATTCTTTTTATGTCTACATAGTATTCCATGGTGTACATGTGCCACATTTTTTTTAATCTAATGTATTATTGATGGACATTTGGGTTGGCAGCACTGTTCAAAATGGCAAGGACTGGAAAGACTTTTTAACAAGCAGTTGAATTTATTTTTTGTTTATAGGTCTATTCTTGTCCTCAAACCCTTAATTATAGGATGAATATTCAAGAAGTAGAAAGTTGGGGAAAGTAATATGTTTTCTCACAGTCCGTGTATTACACAATATTTGTTCACCTTCTTGCTCCAAGTGCTTTGAAATATTGATGCCTAATTATTTTTTCTTCAGGATGACATTGACCTTGTTGTTCATCATGGAAATTCTCTTCAGGTCATTCCATTGTGTGTTGAATAAAGCCTATATATACTTTAGACTCACACCAAAAGCCCTACAAAGCCTTGCCGAATAGAATTCCTTTCTGTTTTTTGTGGCTCAACTTCTAATATGCTACATACCCCAAACTTCCCTCTGGGCATGCTCCTTCTTTCTGAATCACCCTTAAAATCCTTACCTACATGTGCAAATCCTTGCCTCTCTTCCAAGGCTCAGCTTGATACAACTTCGCTTCTCTGGAGATGTCTTTGATCCCATTAATTAAAATAATTTCTTATTTCTTGGAAATCCTTAGTCATTTAATTAAAAATGTTATAAATTTTTTTAATAAATGATGCATTCCAATTCACTTTTACAGTCTAAAAGGAAACCAAAGTGTTCTGCATATTTTAGATATTCAATATATCTGTTTAATAATTAAACAGAAAAAATAAACTGCCAAATTTCATTAAATATAGATCAGTATTAATACTATGGTGTGGAGTTTAAGTATTAGCAAGAATAGTTTTCTCAAATTGGAAATTAGTATATATATCCACATATTTAAAAAAATACAAAGTATGTAAACTGTAATAGAATTCGGAAGCAGTTTCTGGCTGGGGTGCTCTATCTTGGGAAAAATAAATACAACTATGCTCTAGTCTCAGATATATTCACATGGTAGGTAAACTGTTTTGATATCTGAATTTAGATATGTTCTGCCTAGATTCATAAAGCATATTTTTGTTGATCTTTAATTTATACTTTTCTATTTTCCAATTTGAATAATAGAGCATCTAGTAAGGAAGTGTAGTTGACCTGACAGCCAGCTTAAATGTTGTATATAATTTATAGCAATACACATTTAAAACCAACTTTTACATTTTTTTGCACTAAATAATAAAAATAGACATTATAATATACAATAAATTACATATTTATATTTATATTCAATAGGCCATTGCATTTAAAAACATTGGTTTGATTAAAGCATTTGTTTGATTAATCACTTGATAAATTGATTACTTCTTTTTTTCTCGGATTAAAATGCAGTTTACAGAGCATATATGAACATAAATATATGCCTCTTTTTGGAAGAAATTCAAAACCGATTGACACATTTTATATTATTTTTTATTTCTTTTTATTGACCAATACTACTAATTGTCTCAAACATTTATTATTTTTTGTGCTAATAACATTTAATATCCTTCTTCTAGCTATTTGAATCTATATATTATTGTTAGCAATAGTCATTCTACAGTGCTATAGAACACTGGAATGTAGCTGTGGTTTTTTATCCTTTAATGAATCTCTATCCTTTAATTTCCTGAGACACATTGGTGGCTGGGTGTGGTGGCACATGCCTAGAAAACCAGCGACTTGAAGGATCACTGGAGCCCAGGAGTTCAGTGCTGTTGTGAGCTATCACCTTGTGACTTAACTTGTAATACAGCCTGGGTAACAGAGTGAGGACTCATCTTAAGACAAAAAAGTGGGAATAACCACTATTGCTAAATAAGTATGTTTTCTATATTTTAGAATTAATGTTAAAAATATTCAAAGTAGCTCATAATTCCAGAGTAATATAAATTGAAGGCGATATTTGATATATGTGTTTAAAATATAAAATTTGAAAAATTTTAAAACAAAATCTTGGTTTGAAAATTTTAAAAATCTAGGTCAATATTTATGGACATAATAGTTTATCACAACTTACCTAAACCTGAAAAGTTTATTTCTATTATCTAAAATTAAATTCTCCTATTTCTTTTATAAAATTCCTTGAGGAATTATATTGGTAAATTAAGGAAGTCTTGTATTTTTAGAGTTCTAAAGAGTAAACATAACATTTCATCTTGAACTTCTAGGATTTAACAAAGGAAAATCAGTTTTTATATAAGTATGATGGGTCTCATATGTTTATAGTAGTGCTTGGTTTCATAACACAATGATAGAAAATACTTCATTTAAAATGACATTTACCTTTCTAATCTTGTTTACAATACCAATAAGTTAATTGGTTAAATAAAGCTGTGTTTCATGATTCATTATAATAAAAGTATATTTCATTTTATGCAATATATTCTTCTCCTTGAATTAACATAAAACTACTTTGTGTCAAATGACAGATGTTTTTAGATCTCGCAACAAATTATATTAGAAGACTTGAAAATGTTTACAAAGATTTTTATTTGCTTATAAATCTAAAGATTTGAAATTCTTAAAATGATTCAAGAATTAAAAAAAACCTAGAGAACATGCAATATGTAACACTTTTAGTAATGTGCACAATTTATCAAACTGACCTACCAGAAGGCTGATTCAACATACTGCCACATGAAGTTCTTTACAAATATTAAATCATTAAATCCTCAAAATTATCTTTGAGAAAAGAAGTAAACAACATCCTTGGTTTAAATACAAGCACAACATGTATTTTTTTGGTATTTATATTTAGTATTATATTAAATATATGTAATATTGATGGACATCGAGCCCATTAATAATTGTAACAATGACAGATCTGAGCTTTAAACCTGCTCTGACTCCAAACATTGCCATACTTGTCACTACCATGCACTTTGTTTCTTACCATTAATTTTTATAGTATGTTTGACTTCATGTATGCTAGTTTTTTGAATCTTTACTGCAACCCAATGAAAGATACTGATTATCAAGAATCCTCTGTTATAGATTTTTTAAAAAACTGTATAGATTTAGAAGTGGAGACTAAGTGGCATGGCAGAAATTTAATCCAACATTTTGGGTTAGAATCCTATAACCTAAGCTAGTCAACCATACAAATTTCCATGTTGTAGATGATATTTTCATGGGCAGAATGTCAAGTGTACTCCATTAGGAAAAGCATTTGGAAAATATGGCCTCAATTAAAGAATATTTTTAAATGTGGCTCACAGATGGTTTATGGTAACAATGAAAGGAGACTAATAGTTTCCTATTTTAACAAATTATTTGGAGCTCTTTTTTCTTTTAATTTCAGTGCAGCTGGGGTACACTCACTGTAAAA
This sequence comes from Callithrix jacchus, assembly GCF_049354715.1. Lineage (NCBI taxonomy): Eukaryota > Metazoa > Chordata > Mammalia > Primates > Cebidae > Callithrix > Callithrix jacchus. The sequence continues at coordinate 175,501,501 of NC_133503.1, read as the reverse complement.
AGTAACACGCTTTTCACATTGTAAAATTTAGAAATGTGTTGATTCAGTTAAATTTTATGTTATGGGCTAAACCTAAGCTTTTGTCCAATGTTAGACTGTGTTCTTGACTAATTTTATTGTTTTGTTTGCTTTTGTTTTGCCTGCTTTTGGTTTTATGACCGCTTTCTCTATAGGTTCCATACTGATATTCTTCAGCTTCACTCATTCTTTAAATGTATGTTTTCTTGTAAAATAACATGTTACAGATTGTAGAATAAAATACTAAGTTAAATACACTATTTTATAATTTTTTTGACTGCAGGTATTTCTTTTTTTATTTTACATGTAAATATTATTTTCTAATTATTTGTATTTCTTTTCATAATTCTGTTTACTATGCTGATATGTTCAAAGAAGCAATTTTTTAGTATAAAGACTAATGTAATTTTTGCTTTCAAATCTATAAATTTTTGTTTTTATAATTGTCAACATATTAAAAATGTAATATTTTAATAAATACTAGTGCATCTCATTCTATTTTAGAAATAGTAGTCCTCAAAAATTCAAATTTTTTTTGTTTTATTGTTATCCTTAAATGTGTTTGCAGTTTCTCCTTAATTACACTGTATCTGAGGAGAAAAACAGCACTATAACTGAAAATGAGCATATGAGATTTCTTAGAGGTCCCTAATTTGTAACAGTATTATGTAATCACAGAATAGATTTTATATATCCTTACCAAAAAGGAAACTGAATCAGAGACAGAGAAAACTATTTTCAACATATAATCTTGAATACTCTTTACTATTTATTTGGAAAATTTAATATCCCATTGAATTAAAATAGCATACCTTATGTAACTTGTGTTGTCCTATAAATTTTATTATCTTCAATCAGCATACTGAAGCACTATCCATATATATATATATATATACATATATGTATATATATGTATATATATGTGTGTGTATCTATGTATCTACATATGTGTGTATATGTATATATGTGTATATATATAAGCATATATAATATAAAATATATAAAAATTAGCATATATGTAAACACACACACACACACACACACACACACACACCCCACAACTCTGTATTCATTAAAGTATTACTACTCATTCTCCCTCTCTTTATTTATTTAATATGTATAAAAATGAGCATATATATATATATATATATATATATATATATATGCTCGTTTTTTATCTACAGTGATGTTTTGAAATGAAAAACAAGAGGGCTTCCTGCAAGTCAAGAGGCACAAAAATAAAAATCCTGATTCAAAAATAGTCAAATAACTTAAATGGATTTCTTTTTCTTTTTTTTTTAATTTTTTATTGGATTTTAGGTTTTGGGGTACATGAGCAGAGCATGAAAGACAGTTGCATAGGAACACACATGGCAGTGTGCTTTTCTTTCCTTCTCCCCTTCACCCACATTTGGCATTTCTCCCCAGGCTATACCTCCCCACCTCCCCCTCCCACTGGCCCTCCCCTTTTCCCCCCAATAGACCCCAGTGTTTAGTACTCCCCTTTCTGTGTCCATGTGTTCTCATTTTTCATCACCCACCTATGAGTGAGAATATGCGGTGTTTCATTTTCTGTTCTTGTGTCAGTTTGCTGAGGATGATGTTTTCCAGATTCATCCATGTCCCTACAAACGACACGAACTCATCATTTCTGATTGCTGCATAATATTCCATGGTGTATATGTGCCACATTTTTCCAATCCAGTCTATTATCAATGGGCATTTGGGTTGATTCCAGGTCTTTGCTATTGTAAACAGTGCTGCAATGAACATTCGTGTACATGTGTCCTTATAGTAGAAGGATTTATAGTCTTTTGGATATATACCCAGTAATGGGATTGCTGGGTCAAATGGAATTTCTATTTCTAAGGCCTTGAGGAATCGCCACACTGTCTTCCACAATGGTTGAACTAATTTACACTCCCACCAACAGTGTAAAAGTGTTCCTTTTTCTCCACATCCTCTCCAGCATCTGTTGTCTCCAGATTTTTTAATGATCGCCATTCTAACTGGCGTGAGATGGTATCGCAATGTGGTTTTGATTTGCATCTCTCTAATGACCAATGACGATGAGCATTTTTTCATATGATTGTTGGCTTCATATATGTCTTCTTTTGTAAAGTATCTGTTCATATCCTTTGCCCACTTTTGAATGGGCTTGTTTGTTTTTTTCCTGTAAATCTGCTTGAGTTGTTTGTAAATTCTGGATATCAGCCCTTTGTCAGATGGGTAGACTGCGAAAATTTTTTCCCATTCTGTTGGTTGCCGATCCACTCTAGTGACTGTTTCTTTTGCCGTGCAGAAGCTGTGGAGTTTCATTAGGTCCCATTTGTCTATTTTGGCTTTTGTTGCCAATGCTTTTGGTGTTTTGTTCATGAAGTCCTTGCCTACTCCTATGTCCTGGATAGTTTTGCCTAGATTTCCTTCTAGGGTTTTTATCGTGCCAGGTCTTATGTTTAAGTCTTTAATCCATCTGGAGTTAATTTTAGTGTAAGGTGTCAGGAAGGGGTCCAGTTTCTGCTTTCTGCACATGGCTAGCCAGTTTTCCCAACACCATTTGTTAAACATGGAATCCTTGCCCCATTGCTTGTTTTTGTCAGGTTTATCAAAGATTGTATAGTTGTGTGTATGTTGTGTTGCCTCCGGTGCCTCTGTTTTGTTCCATTGGTCTATATCTCTGTTTTGGTACCAGTACCATGCTGTTTTGATTACTGTAGCCTTGTAGTATAGTTTGAAATCCGGTAGTGTGATGCCCCCCGCTGTGTTCTTTTTGCTTAGAATTGACTTGGCTATGCGGGCTCTCTTTTGGTTCCATATGAAGTTCATGGTGGTTTTTTTCAGTTCTGTGAAGAAAGTCAATGGTAGCTTGATGGGGATAGCGTTGATTCTGTAAATTACTTTGGGCAGTATAGCCATTTTCACGATATTAATTATTCCTAACCATGAACATGGAATGTTTCTCCATCTGTTTGTGTCCTCTCTGATTTCGTTGGGCAGTGGTTTGTAGTTCTCCTTGAAGAGGTCCCTTACGTTCCTTGTGAGTTGTATTCCAAGGTATTTTATTCTTTTTGTAGCAATTGCGAATGGCAGTTCGCTCTTGATTTGGCTTTCTTTAAGTCTGTTATTGGTGTAGACGAATGCTTGTGATTTCTGCACATTGATTTTATATCCTGAGACTTTGCTGAAGTTGTTTATCAGTTTCAGGAGTTTTTGGGCTGAGGCGATGGGGTCTTCTAGGTATACTATCATGTCGTCTGCAAATAGAGACAATTTGGCTTCCTCCTTTCCTATTTGAATACCCTTTATTTCTTTTTCTTGCCTGATTGCTCTGGCTAGAACTTCCAGTACTATATTGAATAGGAGTGGTGAGAGAGGGCATCCTTGTCTAGTACCAGATTTCAAAGGGAATGCTTCCAGTTTTTGCCCATTCAGTATGATATTGGCTGTTGGTTTGTCATAAATAGCTTTTATTACTTTGAGATACGTTCCATCAATACCGAGTTTATTGAGGGTTTTTAGCATAAAGGGCTGTTGAATTTTGTCAAATGCCTTCTCTGCGTCAATTGAGATAATCATGTGGTTTTTGTTTTTGGTTCTGTTTATGTGGTGAATTACGTTGATAGACTTGCGTATGTTGAAGCAGCCTTGCATCCCTGGGATGAATCCTACTTGATCATGATGAATAAGTTTTTTGATTTGCTGTTGCAATCGGCTTGCCAATATTTTATTGAAGATTTTTGCATCTATGTTCATCATGGATATTGGCCTGAAGTTTTCTTTTCTCGTTGGGTCTCTGCCGGGTTTTGGTATCAGGATGATGTTGGTCTCATAAAATGATTTGGGAAGGATTCCCTCTTTTTGGATTGTTTGAAATAGTTTTAGAAGGAATGGTACCAGCTCCTCCTTGTGTGTCTGGTAGAATTCGGCTGTGAACCCGTCTGGACCTGGGCTTTTTTTTGAGGTAGGCTCTTAATTGCTGCCTCAACTTCAGACCTTGTTATTGGTCTATTCATAGTTTCAGCTTCCTCCTGGTTTAGGCTTGGGAGGACACAGGAGTCCAGGAATTTATCCATTTCTTCCAGGTTTACTAGTTTATGTGCATAGAGTTGTTTGTAATATTCTCTGATGATGGTTTGAATTTCTGTGGAATCTGTGGTGATTTCCCCTTTATCATTTTTTATTGCATCTATTTGGTTGTTCTCTCTTTTCTTTTTAGTCAATCTGGCTAGTGGTCTGTCTATTTTGTTGATCTTTTCAAAAAACCAGCTCTTGGATTTATTGATTTTTTGAAGGGTTTTTCGTGTCTCAATCTCCTTCATCTCAGCTCTGATCTTAGTAATTTCTTGTCTTCTGCTGGGTTTTGAGTTTTTTTGATCTTGCTCCTCTAGCTCTTTCAATTTTGACGATAGGGTGTCAATTTTGGATCTCTCCATTCTCCTCATACGGGCACTTATTGCTATATACTTTACTCTAGAGACTGCTTTAAATGTGTTCCAGAGGTTCTGGCATGTTGTGTCTTCATTCTCATTGGTTTCGAAGAAATTCTTTATTTCTGACTTCATTTCATTGTTTACCCAGTCAACATTCAAGAGCCAGTTGTTCAGTTTCCATGAAGCTGTGCGGTTCTGGGTTGGTTTCTGTATTCTGATTTCTAACTTGATTGCACTATGGTCTGAGAGGCTGTTTGTTATGATTTCAGTTGTTTTGCATTTGTTGAGCAGTGCTTTACTTCCAATTATGTGGTCAATTTTAGAGTAGGTGTGATGTCGTGCTGAGAAGAATGTATATTCTGTGGATTTGGGGTGGAGAGTTCTGTAAATGTCTATCAGGTTTGCTTGCTCCAGGTCTGAGTTCAAGCCCTGGATATCCTTGTTGTTGATTTTCTGTCTGGTTGATCTGTCTAATATTGACAGTGGAGTGTTAAAGTCATCCACTATTATTGTGTGGGAGTCTAAGTCTCTTTGTAAGTCATTAAGAACTTGCCTTATGTATCTGGGTGCTCCTGTATTGGGTCTATATATGTTTAGGATCGTTAGCTCTTCTTGTTTTATTGATCCTTTTACCATTATTTAATGACCTTCTTTCTCTCTTTAGATCTTTGTTGCTTTAAAGTCTATTTTATCAGAGATGAGAATTGCAACTCCTGCTTTTTTTTTGCTCTCCATTTGCTTGGTAAATCTTCCTCCATCCTTTTATTTTGAGCCTTTGTGTATCCTTGCATGTGAGATGGGTTTCCTGGATACAGCACACTGATGGGTTTTGGATTTTTATCCAATTTGCCAGTCTGTGTCTTTTGATTGGTGCATTTAGTCCATTTACATTTAGGGTTAATATTGTTATTTGTGAATTTGATACTGCCATTTTGATGCTAATGGCTGTTTTGCCTGTTAGTTGTTGTAGATTCTTCATTATGTTGAAGCTCTTTAGCATTTAGTGTGATTTTGGAATGGCTGGTACTGGTTGTTCCTTTCTATGTGTAGTGCCTCTTTTAGGAGCTCTTGTAAAGCAGGCCTGGTGGTGACAAAATCTCTGAGTACTTGCTTGTTCGCAAAGAATTTTATTTTTCCTTCACTTCTGAAGCTCAGTTTGGCTGGATATGAAATTCTGGGTTGAAAGTTCTTTTCTTTAAGAATGTTAAATATTGGCCCCCACTCTCTTCTGGCTTGTAGTGTTTCTGCAGAGAGATCTGCTGTGAGTCTGATGGGCTTCCCTTTGTGGGTAACTCGACCTTTCTCTCTGGCTGCCCTTAGTATTTTCTCCTTTATTTCAACCTTGTTGAATCTGACGATTATGTGCCTTGGGGTTGCTCTTCTTGCGGAATATCTTTGTGGTGTTCTCTGTATTTCCTGCATTTGAGTGTTGGCCTGTCTTGCTAGGTGGGGGAAGTTTTCCTGGATGATGTCCTGAAGAGTATTTTCCAGCTTGGATTCATTCTCTTCGTCCCCTTCTGGTACACCTATCAAACGTAGGTTAGGTCTTTTCACATAGTCCCACATTTCTTGGAGACTTTGTTCATTCCTTTTTGCACTTTTTTCTCTAATCTTGGTTTCTCGTTTAATTTCATTGAGTTGGTCTTCGACTTCAGATATTCTTTCTTCTGCTTGGTCAATTCGGCTATTGAAACTTGTGCATGCTTCGCGAAGTTCTCGTATTGTGTTTTTCAGCTCCTTTAATTCATTCATATTCCTCTCTAAGTTATCCATTCTTGTTATCATTTCCTCATATCTTTTTTTAAGTTCCTTAGTTTCTTTGCATTGATTTAATACATGTTCTTTTAGCTCACAAAAGTTTCTCATTATCCACCTTCTGAAGTCTAATTCCTCATTTCGTCACAGTCATTCTCCGTCCAGCTTTGTTCCCTTGCTGATGAGGAGTTTTGGTCCTTTCAAGGAGGCGAGGTGTTCTGGTTTCGGGTGTTTTCCTCCTTTTTTCCCTGGTTTCTTCCCATGTTTGTGGGTTTATCCGCTTGTTGTCTGCGTAGTTGCTGACTTTTCGATTGGGTCTCTGAGTGTACACCCAGATTGTTGATGATGAAGTATTTCTGTTACTTGGTTTTCCTTCTACCAGCCTAGCCCCTTCGCTGTACGACTGCTAAGGTCCACTCCAGGCCCTGCTTGTCTGGGGTGCACCTCTAGCAGCTGTGGCACAGTGAGGGATGCTACCCGTTTCTTTTTCTGCTATCTTTGTCCCAGGATGATGCCTGCCAAATGTCAGTCTTTTGGATATAGAGGGATCAGGAAGCTGCTTGAGGAGACAGTCTGTTCTTTTTAGGAGCTCAATTTCTGAGCTGTGAGCTCTGTTGTTCATTCAGGGCTGTTAGGCTGCTATGTTTGATTCTGCTGCAACAGAGCTCATTAAAAAAACCCTTTTTTTCTCAAATGCTCTGTGTTGCAGGGTTCGGGCTTTATTTTTCAATATCCCTTGAGGTGTCCTGCCCAGCTAGGAGGCAGACTAGCCACTGTTTGCCTGCCGAGTCTCCGCCCTGCTGTTGTGTGATTTGCCCTGTTCCTGCAGGCTCTGCTGTGGTCTCCGCCACGCCCTGCAGTGGAGTCTCTTCATTGTAGCGTGTTGCCTCGGCAACGGCAGGCTGCATCAGCAGTGGGCTTGTATCTCAGTAAGGACGGGTTGCCTCGGCAACGGGAGGCTGCATCATCAGTGGGCGTGTATCTCAGTAGGGATGGGTTGCCTCGGCAACGGCTGGCTGCATCAGCAGTGGGCATGTATCTCAGTTGGGGTGGGTTGCCTCGGTAGTGGTGGACGCCCCTCCCCCACAGAGCGTCTGGGACCATCTGCTCGGGATAGTTTGAAATCGCGGTTTTGTTCGTCCCACTGGGTACCCCAAAGGCTCTGTCCCTGCAATCCCCTGGGCTGGCCTACTGTCCAAGTCTCGTTCAGTCTCAAGTCCAGCCCTCTCAAGTCTCAGGTTGCCAGTTCAACAGGGCACCCGGACAAGCGCACCCTGTGGGGATTGCTGGGTAGGGCCGGCCGCCGCCGCCACAGCTGCCGGCTTCGCCAGGCAGACTTACTGCCTGGCGTCCCGTGTCTTCCTTACACTTGGGAGTTTCCTTGTTCTGTGGGCAACAAAGATCAGTCTGGAAATGCAACTCCGACTCACCTCTTTGCGGATTCAACGAGAGCTCCAATCCTGGGTTGTTCTCAGAGCGCCATCTTGAGTCCTCACTTGAATGGATTTCTATAAAAATATATACAAATGTTATACAAGCACACACAAAAAAAGATGTTCAATATTATTAATCCTTAGGGAATGCAAAAGAAATCACAATGAGATATCACTTCACATTAACTTAAATGATTACTATAAACACACATACACACACATCAACAACACAACAAACAGAATATAAGTGTTGGTGAGATTGTGGATAAATTGGAACCCTTACACATTCTTGATGGAAATGTAATGTGGTGCCACCACCACAGAAGACAGTGTAAAAGTTCCTCAAAAAACTAAAAATAGAACCACCATGTGATCCAGAAATCCTACTTCTGGGTATAAACACAAAAGAATTAAAATCAGAGTCTTGAAGAAAATATATTTGTATGCCCAAAACATATCTGTACTCTGTTGGCTACCAGAGACTGGGGAAGGAGGGAGAATGGGTAGCAATCCTTTAATGGTACAGAGTTGTGGGGTGTGTGTGTGTGTGTGTGTCAATGTGTGTGTGTGTTTATAGTAATAATTCATAACAGCATTATTCACAATAGCCAAAAGGTGGAAGTAATGCAATTGCCCACAATGGACAAATGGAGAAACAAAACATGTAAATAACATATGAGTGCTATTTATCCATAAAGAAATACAAGAACAGAAAATGAAATACTGCATATTCTCACTCATAGGCGGGTGATGAAAAATGAGAACACATGGACACAAGGAAGGGAGTACTACACACTGGGGTCTATTGGGGGGAATAGTGGAGGGACAGTGGTGGAGGGGAGCTGGGGAGGGATAGCCTGGGGAGAAATGCCAAATGTGGGTGAAGGGGAGGAAGGCAGCAAAACACACTGCCATGTGTGTACCTATGCAACTATCTTGCATGTTCTGCACATGTAAAACCTAAAATGCAATTAAAAGAAAAAAAAGAAAGAAATTATGATACCTACTCCAACATGGAAGAGCTTTGACTAATTATGCTAAGTGGAATAAGCCAGTCACAAAAAGAAAAAAAATTACAAAATTCAACAAAGTACACTGAGTTGTCCAATTTATAGAACCAGAAAGTAATACAATGGTGGTTACCAGAGGCTGGGGAGGGGAGGAAGAATGAATGGATACAGAGTTTCAATTTTGTGTAATGAAATGAGCTCTGGAGTAGATGATGATAATGATTGTAAGGCATTGTGAATGAACTCAGTATCATGAGACTGTGCATTTAAAAATGGTTAAATGCTAAATTTTACATTATGTATATTTTACTCCAATTGATAGTTTTTAAAAATATTATTTGTCAATCAAAGTAGTGGATATTATTTATGTCATAGATATATTGTTCACAAATTTAGTATTGACAAGTCAGTAATAACTTTGCTGCACTTAAAAGTTCTTACATTTCTGATGTAACAATAGGTAATATAAATAAAAGCCCAAACACCTCTCTCTGGAAAAATCTAGGTATTTGAGCCTCAGTGAAAGATTAAATGACATTCCTTCAAGGAAAAGAAACAAAAAAAAGAAGTAAAAAACATAACATGAAATTTAACAAAGAAATTGCTAAGTACATTGCTTAGTATAATGAATATTAATCCTGACTACAGAAGTGATATCAAAATAAAGAAGTCTGAAATAGAGAATAAATAAAACATTAGCCCAAAATAGCATGAGGCATAAACAGGTAACCATTGAGGAAAAAGTTGAAATTTTACTTATCTAATTTGTTACACAAATAGGAAGTCTGCCCATTATGTATTGAGGGTAACCAATGAAAATTTGAAATTAGAAAGATTGACCTCTAAATAGAGTATTGTTAAATTGTTGTAATAAAATTTATTCAACACAAAAGGAAAAATAAAACAATCAAAATAACAATATTGCAGAAGAAAAAAATCAAGTATGAAGAAGTAATTGCAAGTACATTAAGTAATCAATAATATTAAGTAAAAATGAACTAAATTTGAATACTAAAAGACAAAAAATTCACTTCAAAGTTATGATGTTGACAAGAGAAATATCTAAGGCAAATTGTTTGGAGACTGTAAAACCAATTGAATGGACTCTATATACATTTATTTTACATATCTGCCATATATATATGTGTGTGTGGGTGTGTGTGTGTGTGTGTATAAAGCATATACCACTTTCCAGATAGTACCCCAAAATAAAATAGCAATTGTCATCATTTTCCAAAGTTTGTTTACTATCAACTGCAGCATCATGAAATTGTTCACTATTAATTTTAATAGAACTGAAATTAAAATAATTAATGGCATTAAGAGTAAATACTTAACTGATTATTAACTAAATAGTAGTCCATGAGAACAAAGCAATCATGATTTTTATTTATTTATTTTCTTGAAATGGAATCTCATCTGCTGGAATGCAATGTGATCTTGGCTCACTGCAACCTCCATCTCCTGGGTTCAAGTGATCCTCCTGCCTCAGCCTCCCAAGTAGCTGGGATTACAAGCACGTGTCACCATGCCAGGCTAATTTTTTTTTTTTGGCAAGGGTTAGAGGAGGGGGATGTGATGAGTGGAGTAATTTTTGGTAGAGACGGGGTTTCACCATGTTGGCCAGGCTGGTCTTGAACTCCTGACCTTAAGTGATCCACCCACCTCAGCTCTCAAAGTGCCAGAACTAAAGGCACGAGAACCAGCAATAATGATGCTTTTATGCAGCAGATACAGTGCATATCTAAATATGTAAATGAAATTTTGGAAGAATTCTATAGAGATGTAAGAAATCCATAAAGTCATAAATTTAAGACTCCTTGCTTTGAAACATCAGACAAAATCAGACAAAAGAATAAGAAAGTGTGGAGGATATTGGAATGACATAAATAAAGCCTTGCATACGAGTATATGTAGGTAAAATGTTGCTGTGAATAAAGAATATATTGACCAGGAGCTGTGGCTCGCACCTGTAATCCGAGCACTTTGGAAGGCCAAGGAAGGCAGATCACTTGAGGCTAGGAGCTAGCGAACAGCCTGGTCAAAATGGTAAAGCTGATCTCTTCTAAAAATACAAAAATTAGCCAGGTGTAGTGGTGCATGCCTGTAATCCCAGCTACTTGGGAGGCTGAAGCATAAGAATTGCTTGAACCCTGGGGTGGAGGTTGCAGTGAGTCCAGATTGCACCACTGCATGATCTTTGTCTCCAAATAATAATAATAATCAAAATCATAATAAATATTACAAACCAATATTATCTAAGTAGGTTCACCTTCCAGTGTTATACTTGTGAAATATTCTTAAAAGTTCAAATTTTAATAAATTAAAGAAGAAAGTGTTATGAAGGTATGTCTTCTAAGTACAATTGATTATATTCAGAGGAGAGAGAGAGAGAGAGAAGGATAGAGAGAGCAAAGAAAGGTAAAGAAGACAAAAAGAAATGAAGACTTATTTTAGATATTTTAAAATATTCCATAATTTCACATATTTAATATTTTAGTGAAGTCTTGATTATAATAAGATTTAAAAAATAATGAGGAAGGAAGAGGTAGAGGAAGAAAAAGGAGAGTATGAACAAGAGGAAGAAGAAGACAGATAAAAAGCATAGGTAGTAGAGAGCAATAATTGAAAAGTTGCAGTGATTTAAGAATGGTAAAACTGCCAACATAGTAAATCTCAGACAATCTAAGGATAAAATATCTCAATTAGTTGAGTTTATCAGTTTTGTCAGAAATCAAATAGGCATCTTTAAAAAATCTAAAGCATTTCTACTTGCAAGCAATTAAAATTAAAGAGAAAAATTATATTAATAGCACCAATATAAATAATTCTTAGGAACAAATTTAATAAAATATATGTAATAATTTTATACACAGAAATAGAAAAAAGAAAACATACAATTTGTATAGATTGAAAGATTTAAATATGGTAGGAACAAAGTTATCACAAATTTATCTATGAATTAAACATTTTTTTTTTTTTTTTTTTTTTTTTTTTTTTTTTTTTTTGAGATGAAGTTTCGCTCTTGTTACCCAGGCTGGAGTGCAATGGCGCGATCTCGGCTCAGGCTCACAGTAACTCCGCCTCCTGGGTTCAGGCAATTCTCCTGCCTCAGCCTCCTGAGTAGCTGGGATTAGAGGCACGCGCCACCGTGCCCAGCTAATTTTTTGTAATTTTTATTAGAGACAGGGTTTCACCATGTTGACCAGGATCGTCTTGATCTGTTGACCTCCCTCGGCCTCCCAAAGTCCTGGGATTACAGGCTTGAGCCACCGCACCCAGCCGAATTAGAGTTTTAATAAAATTTAAACAAAACTGTATGCATTGAATTAATAATTATATGTTAAAGAAATTGTGAATATGCATAAATAGTAAAAATAGTTGTAAAATAGGAAAGATTACCCAAAATCTATCCAATATCAAGATATACAATAACCAATGGTAATTTAAAATAACAAATAATAAAAACTGAAATGGTCACTGAAAAACAATAAAGAATCCCAAACAGTTTTCCACATATGTGCAATTTTACAGATTTATAACAACACAGATATTGGGAATATTAGATATTATTCATTGTACTATGTATAGACTTTATTTAAAACATTAATTGGACTCCAAACAGACACACACACACACACACACACACACACACACACACACACAGAAAACTGGTTCATTAAAAACCCAAAAGTGAAAAAATATTTTAAGTAAAAAATAAATATAGTATGTTAAATTTATGATTCATGTAAGGATGAATTATTACCTAACTATAAAAGCATATAACAAGAAAAGTATATTTACCACATTAAAATAATAACTTTTGAATGATAAAAGATACTCTAGATGCTTGAATACATGAGAAGATATATTTTCACATATAAAATAGAGAAAAACATTATCATCTAGATATTATTTTAAAATCATTTATGTTCTACATAAAAAAGATAAACAACTGCGTGTAAAAATTACATTATTTTTTAAAAGTTAACATAGGAAACCAGAGCAGTCAGAGACATAAAGGTTTATTCACTTATGTTAGAAATAAAAAATAAATAAATTTGAAAGACAATACAAAAAAACATCTTGAGATGAACTCAATATTCATCAGTAAAGCAGATATTTTAATATTGTGATATAGAAGCTATACATTTAAGTAATCTAGATATATGTACACACATATATTTATATATAGCTATACAAACACATAGATATGGACAATGTACAGATAATAAAGTGATAGATAATAAAGTGATAGATGATAGATAGATGTTACATGACAAATGATAAGTGATTAATAGAGGAGACAGCTAGCTACCTAGCTAGATAGATAGAGATATTTCTCTCAACAGGAGATGAAAAGGACTCAAGCTGAAACATAAACTGCTGCCCATGGAATTTAAGAAATGAGATAGAAGGAAAAAAATCATTTACTTATCAGTAGTGTCTTTTAAAGTAATATTTTATATGTTTAAATATAAGGTATATATATAAAACAAAATTCCAGTTTTGTGAAGAAGGTCAATGGTAGCTTGATGTGGATAGCATTGAATCTACAAATTACTCTGCGCAGTGTGGCCATTTTCATGATATTGATTCTTTCTAACCATGAGCATAAAATGTTTTTCCATTTGTTTGTGTCCTCTCTTATTTCGTTGAGCAGTGGTTTGTAGTTCTCCTTGAAGAGGTCCTTCACATCCCTTGTTAGTTGTATTCCTAGGCATTTTATTCTCTTTGTAGCAATTGCAAATGGGAGATCACTCATGATTTGGCCCTCTGTTAGTTTGTTATTGGTGTATAGGAATGCTTGTAATTTTTGCACATTGATTTTGTATCCTGAGACTTTGCTGAAGTTGCTTATAATTTTAAGGAGGTTTTGGACTGAGACTATGGGGTCTTATAAATATACAATCATATCATCTGAAAACAGAGACAATTTGACTTCCTCTTTTCCTAATTTAATACCCTTTATTTCTTTTTCTTTCCTGATTGCTCTGGCTAAAACTTCCAATATTATGTTGAATAGGAATGGTGAAAGAGGGCACCCTTGTCTAGTGCCAGTTTTTAAAGGGAAATATGGAATGAAAAAAGAGCCCACATAGCCAAGACAATCCTAAGCAAAAAGAACAAAGCTGGAAGCATGGTGCTCCCTGACTTTAAACTATACTATAAGGCTACAGTAATCAAAACAGCATGGTACTTGTACCAAAATGCAGATATAGTCCAATGGAACAGAATAGAGGCCTTGGAAGTAACGCCACACATCTACAACCCATCTGATCTTTGACAAACCTGACAAAAACAAGCAATGGGGAGAGGACTCCCTATTTAATAAATGGTGTTGTGAAAACTGGCTAGCCATGTTCAGAAAGCAGAACTGGACCCCTTCCTTTCACCAGAAACAAAAATTAGCTCCAAATAGATTAAAGATTTAAATAAAAGACCTAACACCATAAAAACCCTAGAAGAAAACCTAGGCAATACTGTTCAGGACATAGGCATGGGCAAGGACTTTATGACTAAAACACCAAAAGCAATGGCAACAAAACTCAAAATAGACAAATGGGATCTAATTAAACAAAAGAGCTTCTGTGCTACAAAAGAAACAATCATTAGAGTGAACTGATGTAAAACTATATCAGATTTACAAGAAAAAAACAAACAATTCTATCCAAAAGTAGGTGAAGTATATGAACAGATACTTTTCAAAATAATACATATATATGGCCAACAAACATGTGAAAAAATACTCATCATCACTGGTCATTAAAGAAATACAATTCAAAACCACATTATGAAACCATCTCACACCAGTTAGAATGGCAATCTTTAAAAAATCTGGAGACAGAGCTTCTGTACAGCAAAGGAAATAATCATTAGAGTGAACTGGCAACAAACAGAATGGGAAAAAATGTTTTGCAATCTACCCATCTGACAAAGGACTAATACCCAGAACCTACAGAGAACTAAAACAGATTTACAAGAAAAAAAAACAAGCAAACCCATTCACAAGTGGGCAAAAGATATGAACAGACACTTTTAAAAAATAGATATTTATGAGACCAACAACATATGAAAAAATGCTCGTCATCACTGGTCATTAGAGAAATGCAAATCAAAACCACGTTGAGATACCATCTCACACCAGTTAGAATGGCGATCATTAAAAAAAATCAGGAGAAAACATATGCTTGAGAGGATGTAGAGAAATAGGAACACTTTTACACTGTTAGTGGGAGTGTAAACTAATGTAGCCATTGTGGAAGACAGTGTGGCAATTCCTCAAGGACCTAGAAATAGAAATTCCATTTGACCCAGCAATCTCATTACTGGGTATATACCCAAAGTGTTATAAATTGTTCTATTATAAAAACACATGCACTTGTATGTTCATTGCAGCACTATTTACAATAGCAGAGACCTGGAACCAACCCAAATGTCCACAACAATAGACTGAATAAAGAAAATGTGGCACATATACACCATGGAATACTACACAGTCATTAAAAAAAATGTCCGTGTCCTTCATAGGGACTTGGGCGAATCTGGGAACCATCATTCTCACCAAATTGACGCAAGAACAGAAAACCAAACATGGCATGTTCTCACTCATAGGCTGATGTTGAACAATTAGAACACGTGGACACAGGGAGGAGAGCATCACACACTGTGGTGAGTTGGTGGAGGCTAAAGGAAGGACAGCAGTGAGTGGGAAGGGATAACATGGGGAGAAATGCCAGATATAGGTGATGGGAGGATGAAGGCAGCAAACCACTTTGCCATGTATGTACCTATGCAGCAATCCTGCATGATCTGCCCATGTACCCCAGAACCTAAAGTACAATAAAAAAATTTGGAGATAAGAGATGCTGCAGAGGATGAGGAGAAATAGAAACACTTTTACACTGTGGGTGGGAGTGTAAATTAGTTCAACCATTATGGAAGACAGTGTGGCAATTCCTCAAGGATCTAAAATAAAAATACCATTTGACCAAGCAATCCAATTACTGGGTATATATCCAAAGTATTATTAATCATTCTATTATAAAGAAACAAACACATGTATGTTCATTGCAGTACTGTTTACAATAGCAAAGACCTGGAAAAAACTCAAATGCCCATCAACGCTAGATTAGATAAACAAAATGTGGCACATATACACCATGGAATACTATGCAGCCATAAAACAAAGATGAGTTCATGTCCTTTGTAAAAACATGGATGAATCTGGAAACCATCATTCTCAGCAGACTGACACAGGAACAGAAAACCAAACACTACATGTTCTGACTCACAAGTAGGTGTTGAACTATGAGAGCACATGGATACAGGGAGGGGAACATCATATTCTGGGGTCTGTTGGGGGCACTAGGGGAGGGAGAGCAGGGGTTGGGGAGGTGGGGGAGGAATAACATTGGAAGAAATGCCTGATGTAGGTGATGGGGGAATGGAGGCAGCAAACCACCATGGCATGTGTGTAACTATGCAACAATCCTTTAAGATCTGCACATGTACTTTAGAACTGAAAGTATAATAAATAATAATAATAATAATAATAATAATAAAGGATAAAGTATGATAAAGCAAATTGCAAAAAAAAGTTTTTCAACATTTTGAGTTATGAATATTTATAGTCATATTAACTTTACCTATAAAATGTTTATGATTATAGCATTAATGCTATAATCAATCAAAAGGCAGAAAAAAACAGATAGTAAAAACAAAAGATTCTTAAAATGATTACTAATTGTGAACAGTCCTGAAATATTAGAAAACCATCAATGAAAGTAGTAAATAAGAAAGTAACAATGAATTCCAGATAGGACAATATCTGGCAGAAATGAATTTGTACCTTTTTTTTTTTTGCCTTTCTTCTAATTTTTTCCTAATTATTGTACGTAAATTATTCATTTACTATTAATAGTTGTAAATATGTTCCCTCACTTCTCTAAAATACATCTGGTAACTACTTTCTACTTATAAGACTAAAAATATTCAATACAATTGAAGAAAGGAAATTCAACTGAACATTTTATTCTAATATTTACCCAAACACAGAAAAAATGTATCTTGGCTCAAAAAGAATGTGCAATTATGTTTCAATTATAATTCTCTCCAGTTCAATAAGATTCTCCTGAGGAAAGCATTTAAAACGCTTTATGAAAGTGTATTACAGCTTTAGGGAGTTACTTTCTTGCATGAACAGGAGATAAGAAGGACTTATACTTAGTTCAAGATCTCACAAAGCATTTTGATATAATATCTCCCCTGTCCGCTGCTTGTTATCATGTTTCCCATGTCCTGAGTATGGTATACAATGTTGGATTCACAAAATGCACATAACCAACAAGCAGACTTAATAAAAATAAACAATACTTGTTATATACTGTTAAATCATATATTTTGATTTCAATATTTGCTAAAAAGTGCTGTATTATTTTCCAACACTGTATTAATGAGTCTAGAACAATTTTCTAATTTTACTCCTTCAAAAATCTATCATTTGCCTTGAATAACTTGCTGCTTCAAAGCATTTTCTTCAAGCCAAAACTTTATATAAAATAGAACTAATTTTATGTATTTTGTTCTAATTCTAAATTAGTAATAAATAGAATTCATCAATTTTAGTGGTTGTACAGTTTTCAAAAGATAGACAAACTATGAAATAGTCTCAAAATTCAGAAGAAAAAGCTCTTAAAAATTAAATTTGTTCCAACTTCTTTACTAACCTCAATCTTTCAGTCCAGAGTTCAATTATATGAGGTATGCTTTCATTTTCTTTTTTTTAAATTGCATTTTAGGTTTTGGGGTACATGTGAAGAACATGCAAGATATTTGCATAGGTACACACCTGACTGTGATTTGCTGCCTTCCTCCCCTTCATCTATATCTGGCATTTCTCCCCATGCTATCTTTCCCCAACTCCCCATCCCCCACTGTCCCTCCCCTATTTACCCCAGACAGATCTCAGTATGTGATGCTCCCCTCCCTGTGTCCATGTGTTCTTATTGTTCAGCACCCACCTATGAGTGAGAACATGTGGTGTTTGATTTTCTGTTCTTGTGTCAGTTTGCTGAGAATGATGGTCTCCAGCTTTATCCATGTCCCTACAAAGGACATGAACTCATCATTTTTGATTGCTGCATAATATTCCATGGTGTATATGTGTCACATTTTCCCTGTCCAGTCTATCATTGATGGGCATTTGGGTTGGCTCCAGCTCTTTGCTATTGTATATTGTAAACAGTGCTGCAATGAACATTCATGTGCATGTGTCCTTATAGTAGAATGATTTATAATCCTTTGGATATATACCCAGTAATGGGATTGCTGGGTCAAATGGAATTTCTATTTCTAGGTCCTTGAGGAATTGCCACACTGTCTTCCACAATGATTGAACTAGCTTACACTCCCACCAGCAGTGTAAAAGTGTTTCTTTTTCTCCACATCCTCTTCAGCATCTGTTGTCTCCAGATTTTTTAATGATCGCCATTCTAACTGGTGTGAGATGGTATCTCAATGTGGTTTTGATTTCCATTTCTCTAATGACCAGTGATGATGAGCATTTTTTCATATGTTTGTTGGCCTCATGTATGTCTTCTTTTGTAAAGTGTCTGTTCATATCCTTTGCCCACTTTTGAATGGGCTTTTTTTTTTTTTTTTTTTTTTTGTAAATATGTTTTAGTTCTTTGTAAATTCTGGATATCAGCCCTTTGTCAGATGGTTAAACTGCAAACATTTTTTCCCATTCTGTTGGTTGCCAATTCACTCTAATGACTCTTTCTTTTGCCGTGCAGAAGCTGTGGAGTTTGATTAGGTCCCATTTGTCTATTTTGGCTTTTGCTGCCAATGCTTTTGGTGTTTTGGTCATGAAGCCCTTGCCTACTCCTATGTCCTGAAAGGTATTGCCTAGATTTTCTTCTAGGGTTTTTATGGTGTTAGGTCTTATGTTTAAGTCTTTAATCCGTCTGGAGTTAGTTTTAGTGTAAGGTTTCAAGAAGGGGTCCAGTTTCTGCTTTCTGCACATGGCTAGCCAGTTTTCTCAACACCTTTTATTAAACAGTGAATCCTTTCCCCATTGCTTGTTTTTGTCAGGTTTGTCAAAAATCGGATGGTTGTAGATATGTTGTGTTGCCTCTGAGGCCTCTGATCTATTCCATTGGTCTATATCTCTGTTTGGGTACCAGTACTATGCTGTTTTGATTACTGTAGCCTTGTAGTATAGTTTGAAGTCCGGTAGTGTGATGCCTCCTACTTTGTTCTTTCTGCTTAGAATTAACTTGGCTATGCGGGCTCTCTTTCGGTTCCATAGGAATTTTAAGGTGTATTTTTCCAGTTCTGTGAAGAAGGTCATTGGTAGCTTGATGAGGATGGTGTTGAATCTGTAAATTACTTTGGGCCATTTGGCCATTTTCACGATATTGATTCTTCATAACCATGAACATGGAATGTTTCTCCATCTGTTTGTGTCCTTTTATTTCTTTGAGCAGTGGTTTGTAGTTCTCCTTGAAGAGGTCCTTTACGTTCCATGTTAGTTATGTTCATAGGTGTTTTATTCTCTTTGTAGCAGTTGTGAATGGCAGTTCACTCTTGATTTGGCTAAGTCTGTTATTGGTGTATAGAAATGCTTGTGATTTTTGCATATTGATTTTGTATCCTGAGACTTTGCTGAAGTTGCTTATCAGTTTCAGGAGATTTTCGGCTGAGATGATGGGGTCTTCTATATATACAATCACGTCATCTGCAAATAGAGACAATTTGGCTTCCTCATTTCCTATTTGAATACCCTTTATTTCTTTTTCCTGCCTGATTGCTCTGACTAGGACTTCCAGTACTATATTGATCAGGAGTGGTGAGAGAGGGCATCCTTGTCTAGTGTCAGATTTCAAAGGGAATGCTTCCAGTTTTTGCCCATTCAGCATGATATTGGCTACTCATTATTTTGAGATACGTTCTGTCAAAACCTAGTTTATTGAGTTCTCCTACTCTGGCCACTATACTTGTGCCTTAATCATTAGAGGTCGAGGGAATAGACAAGGGACAGCCCTTATTTTCCAGAACCCACTGAAATTCTTCAAATTAGCCTTGCCCTGCTTCTTTGATTCCTTCCTGCTTAAATGATACTAATAATAAAGGTGACTGCCAACAGTCCCCACCCCTTTTCTGCCTTTTGATCAGCCCTGATGCTTCAAATATTTTATGCTAAATTGTGTTCTCCCAAGGAACTGTGAGTTAATAGAAGCATAATCTCTTTCTAGGCTCTCTGTCTTGATCTGCCTCTGACCCCATCATATCTCACCCAGGTAACATGTTTCAAACAATAATCCATCCCCCTAAGATCCAAATTAGCAAATGTAATTGCATGCTTATCATTGCCAGGCATAGGGCTTCCTACTACCAACTAGGAGAACTCATGGATGTCACAATCTATCACGAAGACAAATGTAAGAAAGTGTTATATGATGAGGTTGGACCAAGGGTGTGATAACCATATTTACAAATTGTTCAGTTGAAGGTGAGATTACTTCAGTCTTATATTCTGAAACTTGAGATTTGAGGAGTTGAATGAATGGAAGAAGGGTCGGAGTAAGCTGAAGAGTCAATTGAGAGTGGGTGAATTGTGCCAAAGCAGTGAAATCAGAAATGTGCATGTTGCATTTAAAAATGACAGGTGAAATTGTTTGGACTGAACATAAAAAATAAATAAATAGATGTCATTGTGGTTTTGATGTGCATTTATCTGATGATTAGTGTTGTTAAGCATTTTTTATATGATTGTTGGCTACTCGTGTATCTTCTTTTGAGAAGGTTCATTCTTGTCATTTGCACATTTCCTAACTGTATTATTTTTTGCTTGTTGATTAAGTTCCTTACACATTCTGGCTATCAGTCCTTAGTCAAATGCATAGTTGGCGAATATATTCTTCAAACAAACACTTTGGAGGGTGTCTGTTTACTCTGATGGTAATTTATTTTGTTGTGTAGAAGCTCTTTAATTTAATTAAGTCCAACTTGTCTATTTTTTGTAGTTGTTGTTAAAATGATTTTGGAGACTTAGTCAAAAATTCTTTGCCAAAGCTGATTTTTCAGAAGGGTATTTCCTGCATTTTCTTTTTGCTTTTTTATAGTTTGAGATCTTATGTCTAAATCTTTAATGCATCCTGTTAATTTTTATATATAATGAGAAGTAGGGGTCCAGTTTCATTATTCTGTATATGGCTAGCCAGTTAGCTCAGAACCATTTATTGAATAGAAAATCTTTTCTCTATTGCTTATTTTTGTCAGTTTTTTAAAGTATCAGATGGTTGTAGGTTTCTGTCTATTTTGGGGTTCCCTATTCTATTCTACTGGTCTGTGTGTCTGTTTTTGCATCAGTGCCATTCTGTTTTGGTTATTGTTACCTTACAGTATAGCCTGAAGTAAGGTAATGTGATAGCTTTGTTCCTTTCACTGAGGCTTTCTTCAGCTCTTTAGCTCTTCAGGTCGCTTTTGTTCCAAATCAATTTTTGAATAGATTTTTCTAATTCTAAGGAAAATGGCATTGGTGTTTTGATAGGGATATCATTGTATCTGTAAGTTGCTTTGGGAAGTGTAGCCATTTTAACAATATTGATTCTTTCTATCCCCAGATAGGCAATTTTTAAAAATGTATGAGTTGTTTTTGAATTTTTCAGCAGTGTTTTGTAGTTCTTATTGTAGAGATATTTCACATCTTTGGTTAGACATTTTTATAGGTATTTCATTTTCCCTGTGGCTATTGTAATGGGATTTTGTCCTTGATTTGGTTCTCAGCTAGAATACTATTGGTGTGCAGAAATTTTACTAATTTTGTTCATTGATGATGTATTCTGGTTTATTTATCAGTTGTAGGAGTCTTTTGGTGAAGTCTTTAGGGTTTTCTTTCTAATCATATTGTCAGCAAAGAGAGATAGTTTGATTTATTATTTTTCTATTTGGAGGCCTTTTATCTCTTTCTCTTGCTTGATTACTCTGGCTATGGGGCATGTCACTTTGATGACTAGTCTGTTGAGGGATTTTATAAAGAAGGGTTGTTTTACTCTGCTTATGTGGTGAATCACAGTTGTTAATTTCTGTATGTTGAATCAATTTGCATCCCAGAAATAAAGCCTACTTGATCATGGTAAATTAACTTTTTGATGTGCTGCTGAATTTGGTTTGCTTTGCTAGTATTTTCATAAGGATTTTCACATTTATGTTCATCAGGGATACTGGCCTGAAGTTTTCTTTTTCCACTGTGTCTCCACCAGACTTTGGTATCAGAATGATACTGGCTTTGTGGAATGAGTTAGGGAGAAGCTGTTTCTCCTGGACTTTTGAAATAGTTTCTGAAAGATGGGCATCAGTTCTTCTATTGTACATCTAGGAGAATTTGACTGTGAATCCATTTGGCCCAGAGTTCCTTTCATTTGGCAGGTTTTTTACTACTGATTGAATTGCCAAACTTACTGTTCTTTTCAGGTCCTCACTTTCTTCCTGTTTCAATCTTGGAGATGAGTGTTTCCAGAAATTTGCCAATTTCCTCTACATTTTCTAATTTGTATTCTTAGTGGTGTTCATAATAGTCTATGAGGCTATTTCGTACTTCTGTGCAATCCATTTTAATGTCTTCTTTGGCATTTCTGATTTCATTTATTTAGATTTCTTTTTATTTTTTCTTAATCTAGCCAACTAATAATTCTTATTAATTTTTACAAATACCAATTATTGGTTTCACTGATTTTTTGAATAAAATTTTGGGTCTCAATTTCGTTCAGCTCTTCTCTAATTTAGTGATTTCTTTTCTCTACTAGCTTTGGGATATCATCTCAAACCAGTCAGAGTGATGATTATTAAGAAGGAAAAATAAGCTGGTAAGGCTGTGGTGAAAGGGAAACTTTTGCACATTGTTGGGAATGCAAACTAGTTTAGCCAGTGAGGAAAGCAGTGTACAGATTGATTTTTCAAAGAATTTGGAACTGTCATTTGACCCTGAAAACCCATTTCTGGGTACATATTCAAAAGACAACAAATCCTTCAACCAAACAGACACACACACACACACCACTGCACTATTCACAATGGAAAAGGTATGAAATCAACCTAGTTGCCCATCCTTGATGGATAGGAGAAAGAAAATATGGTACATATTCACCATGAAATATTACAGAGCCACAAAAAAGAACAATCATGTCCTTTGCAGCAACACAGATGCAGCTGGAGGCCATTTCCCTAAGTAAACTAATGCTAAGGACAAAAAAACTAATACCATATGTTCTTACTTATAAGTAGGAACTAAATGTTGAATACACAAAGACTTAAAGATGAGAACAACAGATGCTTAAGAGTATTAGACAAGGAAGGAAGAAGGGGGAATAGGTTAGAAAACCCCATATTGGGTGCTAGGCTCTCTACCTCAGTGATGAGATTGTTTGTACCTCAAACCTCAGCATCACATGATATATCCATGTAGCAAACTTGCATATGTACCCTGTAATCTATAATGAAAGCTGAAATTGTTACAAAACATAAATAAATATGGAACATTTAAGCTGGAGTAAAACAGCTTATTTTTTTCCTATGTTTTCTTAACTTTGCTCTTGCTTTTATGTCAGGACTATTGACCATTTGATGTACATGTTCATGCTTTGACCAGTTTCACTTCTTCATAATCATCTGCTCATGTTTTTGTACCTAATTTTTAATGTCCATAGTTTTCTATAGAGCTACTTAACTCCTTGTCTGTATCTTGCAAATAGGTTCACCACTAAAGTATGTATCTTTTTTATTGGTTTTCTATACAGATTTTGTTTGTAAGGAATTCATCTAGAGGCAGCATTTTAAAACTGTTTTTTCCTAAACATGGAATATAATTTAGTTGTTAATTTCATTAAACTTAGAGGGAGAGGCATTTACATTTGGGACATTCATATTTTAAAATTATTTTATTTTAATTAAAATATTTGAGATAGAATTTATTTTGGTATCATTGGGTAAGTGAAGATTAACTTTATATTCTAAATTTTAAATTCTCATAAAGTAAATGATGTTATTTAAAACATAATACATATATCAAGTATTGAAAATTTAAAATAGTAAATATTAAAATCAGATGTTTGTTTCTAATCATTTTAATATTTTCTATGATATATCTGATGAGGCTGGAACAAGTAGCCTTCAATATTGTTTTTGTAACTTTTTAAAATTTCAGTAAGACATATTTGTAATAAAAAAGGTCAATTTCTAAGTCTATAAATTTTGTACAGACATTGTTAAAATAAACAAAAAGACTTTCAATCCTTCCTAGAAGAAAACTTCATGCATTGTATGATCATGTTCATCATATCACGCTGGTTAGTATGCAGAGCACTCTGAGGAAGACACTTGCATGGTCCAGACACATACAAATAAGACCAGTGAAGGTGAAGATTTCCAGGGAATAGTTAAGCAAGATATAAATGAAGAGTAGAATTTTTCCATGCAGGTGAACGAAGTTCTGGGAACCTTCCAAGGAGGAGACAAATCATACATGAAGGTCTATTTGAAAAGGAGGCATAATAAATCTTAGAAATTAAGGAGAATGGAACAATATTGAAGTACTAAAAGCTAGAATTGGACATAAAATCTGCAAAACTGAATATAGGTTTCTTGTGCACAGTCTTGTAGTCTATTGTAGATTACGTATTATTCCCATGCTGTAGATTTATGGATCTTCTGCCTCTATCAGTGGTAAAACAGAGGAGGATTGTAAGCAGGGAGGCACAGTATCTGATTCGAATTTCTAAAGATAATTCTTGTTATGGTGTTCAGAGTTGATTCCAGAAGCAAAAAAAAAAAAAAAATGAATATAGATAAAAATGTGTTTAGGTCAATGAAGCTGTCCAAATGTGAATAAAAAATATTGAGGCCAGGCACGGTGGCTCACACCTGTAATCCCAACACTTTGGAAGGCCGAGGTGGGCGGATCCTGAGATCGGGAGTTCAAGACCAGTCTGACCAACATGGTGAAGCCCAGTCACTACTAAAAATATAAAAATTAACTGGGTGTGGTGACACATGCCTGTAATCACAGCTACTCAGGAGGCTGAGGCAGGAGAATCACTTGAACTCAGGAGGCAGAGGTTGCAGTGAGCAGAGATCTCACCAATGCACTCAAGCCTCAAAAAAAGAAAAAAAAAAAAAAGAAACAATAAAACTGGGTCATATGTAGGAGTTGTTAGAAAAAATGAATTAGTGATAAATTTGTAAGAGAATGTGCAGCAGTAATATATGATTAACTATGGGATGTATAGTTCAAGCACTTGGGTAGATAGCTGTCCATTCACTAAGATTAAAGTGACTCGATAAACGCAAACTTGGGAAAGTTCAAGTTGATTATGTTAACTTTGGGGTATATTTTAGACATCGTCTGGGGACTATTAAAAAGTCAATTAAATAAAAATGAAAAAAGAAAACACTAAAAAATTTTCTGGGTTCGAGAGTTGAAGCAGGAAGTTTATTTTCAAGTATGTCGTAATAAGGCTAGGAGAAGAGGACCTAGATGAGAGCCCTATGTGGTAAGCTGGAATTTATACATGGAGGTTCCAACAAAGAAAAAGGAATTGAGAGAGCTAAAACCCAGTAAATTTTTTGTCCTTGTTGTTGCTTGAGACAGAGTCTTACTCTGTAGCCAGGCTGTAGTGCAAGGGCGTGATCTCGGCTCACTGCAACCTGCAACCTCCACCTCCCAGGTTCAAGAGATTTTCCTGACTCAGCCTACTCAGTAGCTGGGACTACAGGCATGTGCCATGACTCCCAACTATTTTTTGTATTTTTAGTAGAGGCAGGGTTTCGCCACGTTGGCCAGGATGGTCTCGATCTCCTGACCTTGTGGTCTGCCAGCCTTGACCTCCCAAAGTGCAGGGATACAGGCATGAACCACTGTGCCCAGCCTGATCAGGTGTATTCATTGGAAGTAAGTTTGCTGTGGCCTTTGGGGTGTTAACTATTCAATTTACGATGGTTCCGAAATCAAAGAAGTTGAGGGAAAAAATTTAATAAAGTTTGTCTATGAAAAGGAGTGAAGAATTAGGCTGCTATTAGTAAAAAGAGGCAAAATTCTAGTATTCTTTTTAACATTTTATTTTGAGGTAATTTTAGATAAAAAAGATTGCAAAGATAATACAGGTGGCTCTCACACAGACACACACAGACGCACGTATACTCTAGAGCCCTTTGTGGTGTGTGTGTATGTGTATGTGTATGTTTGTGTATGTGTATCTCTCAATCTATCTTTCTATCTATCTAGAAAGGGTAGGGCTTAAAGGGAGATACATGAGCATTTTTAAAAGCTGTTGAAAGTATCCAGTAGATCAAGTGAGTTAGGTAATTCAAATGGTAGTGAATACCATGTTTCCTTAAAATATTACCACATAAAGGGCAGTAGCGGAGACGATGGCCTTCAATGAGTAAAGGTGGGAGACCAGGAAAATCCGTGCATTTCAACGTAGGGATATTTGTGATTTAGTGCTTTGAGTATAAAGAGATTATCTCCCGTTTTCTAAATTTTGGTGTGTTTTACATAAAGTAGTACTTTTGCAAATTTTAACCTGGCCAGCTTTTGCTTTTTGCATTAAAATTGCCTGGTTAACATGTTATAATAAATGTATATGATTCCTTCTTCCTTCTTTTTTGTTCAATCTTGTGTCGCTTATTTTTCCTTTAACGCCTCTTCCACCTCATTACATCTTCTTCCTTTTAACATCTATTCTTTCTTTAAAATGTGGAGCTGGTTCTTTTCTGTAGATAAACAAAGAACAACTGCCTGAAGAAAATTAATTAGAATTACCATCAACCAAGAAAGGAATATTATTTCTAAAAGAGAAAAAAAAAACACAGAAAAATGAACTAAAAATGTACCTCCTGAGCAGCGTTTTGCTGTATGTGACAGTTAGAGAAATCTCGTGATCTTGAAGTGAAAGGGAACACGGGGCTCTCAACGGTCTGAAAAGAAAAGAAACAAATGAGAACTTCGACTTCCCCAGCGATCGTGAGAATGAGCGAGCGGGGGAGAGAGTGGCCTTGCCAGATAATTGGAAGCAATCAATTCACAAGGCTTTTCAGGTGCATGGATCCATGGTTTTCTGTATATTCCCTCACAGCTGCCATAGACCTGGAGGCAATACTTTGAGGAATATGATTAGAAGTGAGTGTAGCTGGGACAAGACTGTGGCGGCAAAAAAAAAAAAACAATTTCAAGTACTAGCAAGCAAGGCACTGGATCAGAAACCTAGGAATTAAAAAGGGATAAACAGAAATGAGGAGAGGTAAAAAAGCCTCATTCATGGAAAGAAATAGAAATTCCTTATTGATGGAACTCCTAATGCAGCACAGGAGTGGTGATGCCATGGACCACACAAGGTAAAAGGTAAATGATCCTAAATTCTCTTTCCAGACTAATTTCAAAACTATTTAATATATATATATATAGATAGATAGATAGATAAAGACTAATTTAGATTTTCATTAAATGATATTAAACTTATGAATCTATGGGGGGAAAATGATATATTTACTATGTTGAACATTTGTAAATATCTCACTTCATACCAACCTTATTTTATGTCATTTCGGCAGTGTTTGGTTGTTGTTTGCAATACAAATTACAATTGCATACACAATTCTTATTCCACTGGGTGAGCACTCTGATATTTAGAGAAAATTAAATGTTTAAGTCACCAAATTGATGACTACTACTTTAGCTATTGAGCAGAATTCAATAGCAGGAACTGCAAGACCTGTCAGTGAAAATGCTTTACACTGCCCATGCCAATGGATCTGTCTACTTGAACTTATAATTAAATCTTATGCAGACATATTTACTTTTGACAATTTAAGAAGTCAGTACCATTCATTATTATTTGTACATTACTGATCTTTTGAATTTCACTGTTAAATTTCACATCATGGATTAAGAAAGAAGTAGAACTTCATTCTAACAGAAAAATTGCCTTCTTTTTCCTCCTTTTGGCCAGTGTATTGTGAGGCTAAACAAAGGATGAGGGGTAAAATGTAATAAATAATGAGATTTTCATGAAATGTAATATATTGCTACTAATATCGATCACCATTTACAATATTTATGAATATGTAATATGAGAACTGAAGATAAGTATAGGTTAAAGCCACACATTTAAAATTTATATATGGGTGGGCTTAAGTATGCATACGTGTAAATTTCAGGACCGTCCCTTACTTATTAACTATGTCATCTTGAGTAACTACTCACCTAAGCCAGTATTTCATCATCTAAGCATTGTATGTAATACTACTATAAGGCAGAAAAAAAGTAGTTGCATACATTTATTTGTCAACTCTTAATAATTAATTAATTATAATTGATATGTAACTTCTTGAGCTATACACCCTACAAGAAAAACTGATAGACAACATCTCTAAAATATTTCATTCATGAGCTGAGAATTCTGAAGATAGAAGATATTGAATAGGTCAGTCTATCTCTAACTTGCATTTTTTTTTGTTCAACAAAGTGTATAACTTATAGAAATAAATTTTTCTCCATATTCAACTGAGAACTTCAAATGATGCCTGAAGAAAATTAGTTTAAGGGTACAGGGATGGATTTGTCAAAGTCTTCTGTTTCCCATCAGAGAAGAAACAAAGTAAGACCAAAAGGCACATAAGAGATCATTCATTACTGTTAGAGCAAAAGAGAGGCACAAAGTTGAGATATAATGTGCCAGCAATGGATTTGAACTGATGCCAAATCTACTTGTAGATAGAGAGGAGAAAAACCGATGTGTCATGATGAAAGGGTATGTGGTACCAAAGGCAGTTCAGGAAGCACATTTCTACACCATTTTCTCATTTTCCTTTTTCTCTTTTAGAAGGAGTACCCCACCACCACTTTTGCAGTGATTATCCTTATTAATTTTTCCCTATGCACTTATGCTTTGTTTAGTCTACAGAAAAGAAGTGGCTCTATTTTTTATAAGGAATGAGACGATAAATGGAGGAAGATATAATAAGGTGGAAGAGGGATTGAAGAAAATAAGTGAGATAAGACCGAATAGGGAGACAGGAAGAATAAACCATATATGCTGAAATTTATGAATGTGCCACCTCATGTAAAACATTGCTTAGCAAGAACAAATTATAACATTTTGAGACTATTTGGTAGATTAGAAAGTGATATACCCAGTTGGGAGTGGTGGCTCATGCCTGTAATCCTGGAACTTTGGGAGGCCAAGGCAGGTGGATCGCCTGAGGCCAGGAGTTCGAGAACAGCCTGATCAACATGGTGAAACCCCCATCTCTACTAAAAATACAAAAATTAGCTGGACATGGTGACACCCACCTGTAGTCCCAGGTACTGAGGAGTCTGAGCAGAAGAACCGCTTGAACCTAGGAGGCAGAGGTTGCAGTGAGCTGAGATGAGGCCATTGCATTCCAGCCTGGGCACCAAGAGCAAAACTTCATCCAAAAAAATAAAATAAATAAAATAAAAGTAAAGGAAAGTGACATATCTATTGATCTCTACCAATCTCATGGAAATATCCTCAACACAATTCACATTGTTTTACAAATAATATTATTTTAAAAAACCAGTTTACCCATATGCAAACACAAATGTCTCCTCTTTTTTCTTTATACTTATTACAGTTGTAAAAGAAATGCATACATAGAGAAAAGCACACTATGCAAAGTGTGTTCACTCTATGGCTCAGCCATGCACACGATTAAATCTCCCTCCTGTGTACTCTCCTGTTTTCCTGGAGATGCTAAATGCTTTCACTGTTTCCTTTGCCTAGTTTTCTGTAACTACAGAATTTTTGCATTTTTACCAAATAATCCAAAAGATCCACTGATTTTATTCCTATATATTTTTTTCCCCTGGGAGATCATTCCTATCTAATTAGGACTCGTTATTCTTCAGTCTCCTGGTACAGTAGTCTTCCCTGGACTTTCACTCATTTTCGACCTAAGAGCTCCTCTACTGTGTTGCATGCCTTGATTTCTGTTCTTTATGCTCTCCTGTTTTCTATCTTGTCTAGAGTCCATATATTAGTAATTATCTTAAATATCTAATCATGAACCTTTCTTGGATTCTGTATCAAGTTGACTTTATTATAAACCAGTTGCAAGTACATCACCTATAAATTTCTTCTCTTTAACTCTTTGACCATTTGAAATAATACCTTTATAAATTCCTTCATTATTCTTTATTGGGAATTCTGGGAGTAGAAAAATAAACCTTTGGGATTAGGTGATTTTCCTCAACTATAACTCACAAATAACTTTCACTAATAAAAGACTGCACCTACTGCTTTGAAAAGGAACAATTGTTCAGTTAAATAAATTTAGAGACTTAAAAGTTACAGTTATGAACCTACTGTAATTTGAATGTGTCCCCCACAGCTCACGTGTTGGAAACTTAATCTTCAATGCAGCGGTGTTTGGAGGAGAGACCTTTAAGAGGTGATTACGTCATGAGGGCTCTACTCTCATGAATAGAGTAATATTGCTGTCAGGGAAGTGGGTTTGTTATTAAGAGAATGGGCTTGTTACAAGTTTGGCCCTCTCTTTTCTCTCTTTTTAGCCCTATGTCACCTTCTCTCATTCTGCTGTGAGATAATGAAACAAGAAGGCTCTCAGCAAATGCTGACAACTCAATATTGGATTTTGCAGCCTCCAGAACTGTGAGAATAAATTTTTTTTTTCAGATAAATTACCCAGAATAAGATATTCTGTTACGTCAACACAGAAAGGACAAAGGCAGGACATAACAAAATTTTCCTCATTTTGAAACAAGGAAGTGTATCACTGACTTTTAGTTTTTGATGAATTCTGACACTTTCTGAAAAGACTACAGCCTTGTAATTTACCATAAAATATTTTATTTTGTTTTACCTTTAATTTTCTTCCTCTCTTTATTTGAATCTTATTTTCTGACCCATATAATTTTTCCTCTTTCTGAAAAACTGTTAATATTTCTTGCAAGGCAGATCTACAGGCATCAAATTCTCTTAGTTTGTGTTTGAGAAATAGTTATTTTTTCTTATGTTTAAAAGGGAACTTGTCTGGATATAGAATTTTGATTTGGGGCTTTCATTCAACATCTTTTAAATATTTTAGTCCACAATTTTTTGCTTGTATGGTTTCTGTAAAGAAGTGTAATGTCATTCTATGTGAAATAATTCAATGTAATCCTATTTCTGTTCTCTATAGGTAAGATGTACACCCAACCACTTCTTTCTGGCTTCTTTTAAGAATTTCTCTTTGTCCTTAGTTTTCCTCAATTTGAAGATAACATGACTAGATGGAGATTTTTACTATGTATCTTGCTGTTTACTAAATTTATTGGATCTGTAGTTTGGTGTCTGCCATTGATTGTGCACATTATTCAGCCCTTATTATGTTAAATATTCCTTTGTTTTCTTTATGTCTTTCTGTTATTCTCCTTATATCTATGTCGCACATTTTGTAGTTTTCCCATAGTACTTGGTTTTTATGTTCCACTTTATTCCTCCTTTCTCTGTGCATTTCAGTTTGAGAGGTTTCTATTGACACATCTTTAAGCACACATCCAGTTTAGTGGTAAGCCCATCAAAGGCATTACTCATTTCTGGTAAAATGTATTAGCCTGGTTGGGCTGTTTTAACAAAATATGACGAACTGGGTAGCTTATAAACAACAAAAATTTAATTCTCACCATTCTAGAGGGTGTAAAGTTCAAGATCAAGACACTAGAAGATTCAGTGTGTAGTGAGGATCTGCTTTCACACATAAGAGGGTTTATACATGAAGGTTTTTGTATGAGGGCTTTTATAATTTTATATGAAGCCTCTTGCTGCATCTTCATATGGTAAAATGGGAAAACAAGCTCCTTTTAGCCTCTTTTATGAGACTAATAATTAGATTCATGAGATATCCAACCTACTAAGGTAATTATTTCCCAAAGGCTTCACCTGCCAATACTATCACCTTGGGATTTGGGTTTTCGACATGTGAGTTTGAGGGAAACACAAGCATGCAGATCATAACATGCAGGACTTTTGTTTCTAGCATTCTTTTTTGGTTCTTTCTTAGAGTTTACATCTCTCTGCTTATATTGTCTGCCCTTGTATGTTGTCCAATTTTTCCCATTGCCACTTTAAGCATATTAATTGTAATTATTTTAAATTTTAAAATCTTTGCCATATCTGAGTCCGGTTTTAAAGCATATCTGTTTCTTCTATTCAGACTGTGTTTTATGCCTTTTATAATGTTGTAATTTGTTTCTTTTCTTTCCTTTTTTTTTTTTTTTTTAAAATAGACAGTGCCTCACTATGTTACCTAGGCTGATCCCAAGTTCCTGGGCTCAAGCAATCCACTCACCTCAGCCTCCCAAAGTGTTGGGATTGTAAGCTTGATCACAACACTGACCATCAAATATAGCTCTATGTTTTATAATTTTACATTGGAAGCCAGATATGATGTATAGAGTATAAAGAAGTGCGATAGATTTGTCTTTAGTGTGAAGTTCTGTTTATCTAAATGTGATTCAGATTATGTTTTCCTGTCAGTTGCAGCTGTGGTGTTAGAAGCTAAATTCCAACTAGGGTCCTCATTTTTGTTTCACCTTTTGTGGGGAGGGGACTGTAAAATTAAGACATTCAGTTTTTAAAAAATTTCTCAGGCTTGTAGTGCTTTTAGCTGTCATCCCTTGTTTTTATACAGGAGTCCTGTTGATGTGGTAAAATGGTTTGTGGGGAGGAAAGTATCCTATGGTTTCATTACTAGGTCTCAGTGTTTTAGTGAACCTGTGTCCCTGGCTGTGACCCTCACAGTTGCTAATCATCCATAGGTGAGACAGAAAGGCTAGAAGGGGTTGGAATTGGATACTTCACTTCAACAGATAGGTCAGACTTCAGTAAGTCCCCGTTAGGCTCTGACACAACTGTTTCCTGAGAGGGCAGGCATTGTTGAAGGAAGCAAAGATATCTGGGTACATTTCAAAATGGTTACTTTTCCCTTCTTTCTGCCAGAAGTGTGAGAAAATTTCCATCAAATTTTCACTCTTGACAACCTTGTGGGATTCCTGGAGATAAAATTAGTGAAAGACTAGGACCACATGGAGATTTTAACTTTGAAGCTAGCTCATACTCAACCTCCAGCAATTTGTCAATTAAAATGTAAATGTTCTTAACAGGATTGGCACCAGTGATGAAATTCTGCTCCTGGGCATCTGCTCTTCGTAAGTTATTATTCTCTGTATTCACCTGTCTATCTCTCCATCTCTAGAGGTGGCAGTTTGCCTTGTGGCTTTAATTCTATGTAGATTGTAAGAAGTGTTATTGATTTGCAGCTTGTTCAACTTTTCTTCTTGTGAGAATGGGATTGACATCATTCAAACTCTTTATAAGTTGAACAGAAAACCAGAAGTACCATTGATATAATATACAAAAATCCTATTACTATTTCCTTTTCGATGGTTAAGTCATCTCTCAGATTCCACAGTTGCTGTTATTTATGATGTCCTTTTCTATTTCCTCAATGCAAAATTGCATGTTTCATTTTACTCCTACTCCAAATATGTCTCTAGATAATTAATCAATTTTTTAAACTTTTTGTCAATCTATTCTTAATCATTACAATTAGGAACTGTGTAAAAACAATTATCTCACTGATGGTGGCATTCACTAATCTATTTGGAAACTTTCTCCTGGCCCCAGCTTTGTACAATCATTTAGGTACTAAGTCTAACACAAAAAGGTGACAGATACAATTTCCACATTCAAGGTCCTAAGTCTAGTGAAATAAGATTGCCTAAACATACATGGAATGAACAAAGTGAGGAAATGGCAATGTATTAGTTTTCTGTGGCTGCTGTAAAAACTAAATCTACAGAAATTTATTCTCTTACAGTTATGTAGGCCAAAAGTTGTAAGTCAGGGTTTTGTCAGTGCTACGCTCCCTCCAGAGGCTTTGGCAAATAATGTATTATTTGCTTCTTGTAGCTTCTAAAGGCTGCAGGCATTCCTTGGTTTGTGGCTGCATCACTCCAGTCTTTCTAAGTCAGATAGTCTCTCCTTCTTCTGCTTATATCTTTCTTCTTTGCTCTGCTTCAAAGTTATTTTTGCTTTGCTTTCATAAGAATATATTTGATGGTGTTTAGGGCCTACCAGATAATGCAGGATGAGTTCTTCCTCTCAAGATTCTTTAACTCAATAACATTTTTGTCATAAAAGGTAATATTCACAGGTTCGAAATATTATGGGATGGAGATATCTTTTGGGGGTAATAAGATTATGGGCAATAAAACACAGAAAACTTCAGAAAGAGAAAAAGAATTTAGAGAAGCTCCTGCTCTTGAGATAGGTGTTTTTAATCTATTAAAGGGAAAGAGTTTTATTTTTTACTTCTAAAAACAGACAATTATGTTAGTGATTATTTTAGTGTTTCTCACAATCTTAAACATAAACACATATTTTCTATTTAAGCATTTTAAGAACTTGATCTGGATATATAATTGCCCCAAATGATTTATAGCTGAATACAAACTAGTAAAGAAAATTGAATTTTTTTTTTTTTTTTTTTTTTAGAAGGAGTTTTGCTGTATTGCCCAGCTGGAGTGCAGTGGTGCAATCTGGGCTCACTTCAGCCTCTGCCTCCCAGGTCCCGGTTCAAGCAATTCTTCTACCTCAGCCTCCCAAGTAGCTGGGATTATAGGCAAGAGCCACCACGCCCAGCTAATTTTTGTATGTTTTAGTAGAGATGGGGTTTCACCATGATGGCCATTCTGGTCTTGAACTCCTGACATTGTGATCCACTCACCTCGGCCTCCCAAAGTGCTGGGATTAAAGGCGTGAGCCACCTCCCCTGGCCAGAAGATTGAATTTTAAGGACTACAGAGGATTACACAATTTCTCTGGTCATAATCCTCATAAGTAAGAAAGAATTCCAGTCACCTTTTTCTGACCCCCAGTTCATGAACTTCTAACAGAAAAGAATGGAAGAAATATAGTAATAGTAATAAAATAAAAGTCAGTCTTTTCAGAAGCATATTGCACTTTCTTTTATATCCAGAGTAAAATGCATTTATACTAATAGGTTTTTTTTTTTTTTTTTTCAGCTTAGAATTTGAGGGAAGCTCTGTTAGGATTATTTTGTCAGCTTCCCGGTTATCGTTAGAACTGCTTCTGCACTTAGCTGGTGAGCCAGTAAAAGCAGACTAAAAAAGCAAGAAGCTCTCTGCCATATGCCTTTGGGGCTTGCTGTCAAAGCAATCCTGATGCATTCCATAGAGGCAGAGAGAAAATGGAACCTCTGAGCCAGAGGTAACATCAGCAAAGCTGATGAAATGAGAAGTTGTGCTTACAGGCTTCAATAGCATCATCATCTCTTCCTATTTATTGATACATTCTCACTAAGGATAAGAAGAAAAAAGACATTTTGAGGCAGAACTTGCCATCGATCGGTTCCAGAATGCTTGGAGGTGAGGGAAGTTTGGCTTGCACATGAAGGGCAAAGAATCTACATTTGGTAAAGCCTGTCATCACATAGGCTGTTTTGCCTTAGAGCATAAATGAAGATCAAAGTAGTAAAGAGATTTAGTGGCATGAATTTGATAGATTCTTGTTTTTTGAAAAATAAGTCATATGATAAACTAATAATAGAAGACAACAGACTTGAAAACTCAAAGGGAACTGGGCTGTTTATCTCCATTTATAACATTGTTTGATGAAATTATTTTGGGGTTTTGAGTAACCTTTAGGCTTTGAAACAGCAAGCTATAATCCTGATAGATTGGCCATTTCTAATTTGCAGTTTTGTTTTTTTTTTGTTTTTCATTTTGTGATGGCATCAGTATTTCTAAGGCATTGGTTAACACAATGAAAAGACAAAAGTCCTTTCTTCATCGAAGTAAAACTTGATCTAAATCTTGGACGCTTATTCAAAAGAGAATGAGTTCATGTCCTGGCCTAAGAGTAATCAAAAATAAACATTCATGATATGGCTTCCTTTATCCCCATTTTTTAGTCTTAGTGTATGAAACATAATATTTCTAATGTAAAGAAAGATTTAGTGAGTTTAAACACGTTGAATTTATGGGATCTCCAATTTCAAATCTGCAGATTCAAGGACATCTTCTATTAATTATTGGCCCCTCCTCTTCTTCAACTACGGGCCTCAGCAGAGACAGAATCTGTTAAAGGATGTTTATTTCCTTTTGCTTATCCCAGGTCCTAGCTGAGCCTCATTAGAGAAAACAAACCTTACTATGAAAGAAGCTATTGGGAACTAGGAAGAGGTCAGTGTAAATTAATTCAAACAGTGGGACTTCAACAGTCACCTAGCACAGAGGCAGGAAGCTGTCTAAACAGAGACATCCATTTGAAAGAAAAGGCCCAGGCCCTGTTTTGTTCAAAGCTAAGCCTTTAAGTGAGTTGCTCTGTCTCTCTTGCTTTCTTTTCTCTTTCTCTCTCTCTCTCTCAGATGTTTACCTGTCTATGAATGAGCACTGTGCATCTTTTTTGAAGTTTATTTCCGTGCAACATCTGTGAGAATTTTGGCTTTAGGTCTTACTTCAAAGCTTTTGTACTTGATAGCAGAAACAGATGATTCAACAGTAACGGCACACCCTGCCAGGAAGGCATTTCCAAGTGACACAGTTTTTGATGTTTAATAGCAGCATAAATTTTCAAAAGGCAAACAAGGTATGCTAGCTTCTTGATAGGAAAGAATCGTCTTTGCTGTGCCAAAGATATGATGCCAAGATGGTAAAATGGGAGATTCTGAGGCCATCGTATTTACTCAACGTTTTTTTTAGCTCAAAAAATAATATTTTCAAAACTTTGAGTGCCATTTGGTGATTATGTTCATCCTAAAAGAAAAAGCATAGCTAATGCCTTGGACTAGCTTTCAAGTTGACTACCACTTATTACCTGTTTATTACGTATCTAGAATTGATATAGTAATCTGCGTGAGTTATTATATTAATCTTTGCAAAAATCTAGAAATGTTAGATTCATCCCATTTTATTAAGGCAGCAGCTATTTTAAGAAGTCGTGTAACTTTATCAAGATGACATAGGTATTAATAAGTTAAACCAAAATCTAAACCCAAGCAGATTAATCCAAGAAAATGGGGTCACTATGCTATATTGCTCTAAGATATTCCTGGAGTAATGGTATTTTGTGTGATGATGTGTAGCCACTTTTAACATTTTTAAGCAAGTATAAAAGATTAAATAGGAAATATTGATCAAGGACATATAGATTTAAACACTGGCAATAGGAATTCAGGTTTAGTACAATAAAGATGTCCAATGAGGGCATTGTTAACAACTAAACTGAATTATTGGGTTTTTTTCTTAATTTCCCCCCAGAGTAGCTCCACTTAGTATAAACACATGTTCAATGCACAGTGATTTCTGTGAATCAAATGACAAATTAACAGACTTTACACACACACACACACACACACACACACACACAGAAATATTGGGTCTACAGGTATTCTCCATAGCTATTTTTTCTTGTAAACTACATTATTTAACATTCAAATTTACCATGATTGAGCCTAGAGAACTTTTCTTATTCCATCATTTTCTAGTTAAATAGGCTATATTCCTAAAAGTCATGTAAATAAACATTTGAATACACCAAATGAGTACTACCTAAGTGATTTCCAGGAGCAGTAATAAATAAGGAATGTTGCAAAGACATTTTAGTATGTTTCTTAGTCAATAGTGGCATTGTATTAAGACAACCGTTAATTACACTGAACATAAAATATAAACTTTGTCGAGGCATTCATTATTTTCAAGGTCATTTATAATATAAAGAATTTTTGCCAATAATGATCATATTTTAATGGCAAAAAATACTCTTGCCTCAAATCATTGTATAATCTCTTGAAACACAATGCAGCAAAGCAAATAACATAGAACCTAAAGATATATGAATTATTATATCATCATAATCTGTTATTTGTATTTTGACAGTGATAGGTACAAAAAACAGGACCAAAATAGCCAACAAATACAATAGAACTTGTCTTTATATATTTAAAAAGCATTGAATTAACCCCCTTAAGTAATGAGTAAAAGCTAAGGATTTTAATTTTAGTAATGAAAATTGATGAGAATTAATCTGATGCAAAGGTTGTAATCTGTAATCACACATAAAATATTCTCTCTTTTATACTAGCAGGGAAGAAAAGTAAGACATTAATTTAAATTCCTTACCATAAGACTGTAGTAAAATACCAACTCAACAGCAATGCTGAATATCAAGAACTTCTGACTTATTTCTATTACTAAGACTCTTCTAATAGATTTTCTGGGTGGAATTGTCTGGATAATTAAGATAATTTTGCCTAGCAAATATCGCATTGTAAACTACGATTCTTAATGTCTTAAGTAGCAGCATATTTAATTGTCAATTTTTAATAATTTTTGAAATAGAAATACACCAGGAGAGAACCCCAGTACCTTGGGTTTACACTAAGGAGGGAACATTTCTACATTCCTTTAAAATTGGGATAAGTTTTAATATTGCTTAGACATCTAGGCACAAGGTCAAGAGATGGGAAAATGAAATAACATGCTCCATAAAAATAATTTGAAAAAAAATCTAGCAGGGTACCAAAGATGATCTTCACCTCTTCACCCATCAATCTTTACATATGAAAGCCAATGGCCATTATTTCAGCCCCAATAAGTTATATTTATTTTCAGACTCTTTTTTGCATATTAAATGGTTTGTGCAACCATGAAAAGCACAATCTCTATTAAGAAGAAGGAGGTTGAATGGAGGTTTTTGAAAAGAATATCTTTCCAAATTAAATAAATCATGTCTATATTAAACATCGCATGCCAAATTTAGGATAAATTGATGTACAAAAGTAAACATGGCTACTATATGGAATGACAACATTCACATACAATGGAAAATTTGAGTATATACGCAGATCTTTAATGGCAAATAGACACAGTATCAAATACATGTGCATTGTTCTCTTTTTATATAGATAGCACTGTGTGTCAGAAAGTGTTTCCTTTCTATGGCATAGAGTCATTTCTCTCTAGTGACAGCACTAGAAAAGGAGCAAAAAGGGCAGCTAGTCAGGGAAATCCCTGCCACCAGACAATTGGCAATGGAGTCCTGTTCACAGACTCCACAGAGAAAGATAAATTGATTGCTTGGATGAAATAGACATTGAAAGTCAAATAAATTGTTGAAAATGTGTAAGGCTTGTCCTCCAAGAATGGAAAAGACTTTTGTCTGCAGATTTTTTTCATCTATAAACTACAGAGTTATTTGTACTAAAATTGCAAAACTTTTCAAGATAGTCCTAGTTATAAATGTTTCTTTCAAAATTTCTGCATTAGAATAATATGGTGGTGGTACTGAGAAAACACGGTTACAGAATAGTGAGGAACTATAGACCTGGAAAGTCAAATCTGATTACGCTTTCAAAAATATGAAGGAACGCATTCATATAGTAATATAAGGTCAAATTTTCCTCAATAAATTTGTTTTCTAAAAGTATCAATGGTAAGATTTAAGGGACTAATTTATTTCTGCTTTTAGAACCAAAACAGATTAGTAATAAGTAAGAAGAAAAGAAAAAAAATGTATAAAATGCAAGTATTTTTTCTTCCCCTTCCCATATATCATCTTCCAAAAAAAAAAAAAAAGTCCATTAAGGAAGGTTTTGTTAATATTTTATTTCATTGTGTGCAAGATGATGCCCAGGATAGAAAATAATTTCAATATCTAAATCAAATATTTATTTTTCATTACTTCTTAAACATATATTTTCGAAGTAAAATTTGGAGAAGAACTGTAAGTGTCAAGATTGTTATGCTACAATATCTTAGCAAATAAATATCTGTATAAACATTATAAAACTTTAGACATTTTAATCTCACATGCTATTTTAGAAATTCCTTAGGGAGCATTTGATGTACAGAAATTATTAAGACATTATGAATACATACAAAATTCAACTGTGAATATTTATATATGAAACTGGAATATTTATTTTTCTGCAATATAATTTGGGTCAAGTTGCCCATGATTTTTAACTACTATTTTTCCTAGCTCATAATTGCTAAATTTTGGTGACATATTCTGGTGTTTATGTTGATTGGTGAAAATACAGATGATTAAGAACAGAAGTGTTTTAAGTTTGATATGTAACAACTTTTAATTGCTGTTACATATCAGGTATTATTTTTAGTCACTGGTGTTACAAATAATAATAAAATGTAATTTTATTTATCACATAGCTTATGATTTAAACAGAGAAAGTTGCATAAATTAAGTATAATTTGTTATAAGGTCAAAATAAGATTGCATAAAAATTCTACAGAAGTGTACTAATCAGATTTATATTATTTAATGTAGTTATGTGTGAAATACGGTATACAATTAATGCATACTATATAATATATAATACAGAAAAAACTAATACATAATTTCTTAAATATGATATATGCATTGATTTATCTATAATCTATAAACACATTAAATGTAGGAAATTTTCTAGAAACAATATATGTTTAATATTATAAATAAAGATCAAACATTAATTTTGACCCAATATCAAAAGGGTCATGGCTGCAGCAATGTAGTTAAATTCCTGTAAATTGGAGCATGAGTAACAGACTGACCAAAAAAAAAACAAAAACAGAACAACAAATAATTTGTGAACAAACGACATATTCCCTGAAGCCACATAGGAGTTTATTGAATACTTGAGGAACTCCTGAGGGTGAGTGGTGTGGCCAATGCCCTTCATGGCTTCAGATCCATGCTGAACTAGCTATTGTCAAAAGGTAGGTAAAAAGAAAAGGGGAAAGAGTGAAGAAACACAGAGGTTTTAGAATTCAAGAGTCACAAATAAAAACTTGTTCTCAAAAGCATCTAGAACAATAGTGTATGAACTAAGTGTGACACTGTAAGAAAATATACAGTCTCCAGAATTTTGTAGGGCAAGACTAAGGGAAACACAGTGGAACGATGAGAAGATTAAACCATCTGAGCCTAAACTCCAAAGAACCAGTGAAAGCAGTATAATACAATTTTTCAGAAAGACAAAAGACCTACCATAAAATAAAACATTTGGTAATATAATCCAAGCTGAGAAGATGGTAACACTGGGAATCCTAAGAAAGACTGTTGAAATGCTGGGAATTAGTTAATCTAGAATAACCATATCTCAGAAAACAATATCAAAAAAATATATAACATTGAAAGGGAACCATCACTTCGGAAGACAAGCCCTGTATAGTATGTAGGCCAATACAGAGTTAGAAACATTAAGCCTTCCTGCATCAGACTTAACTCATGTGTGTGTGTGTGTGTGTGTCCTCCCTCGGATGTTTATGTATTTATTATATATATTTTTATATATAGTCAGTTCACATAGTTATTGAGGCTGACAAGCCCCAAGGTTTGCTGTAAGCAAGCTGCAGATCTAAGAAAGCTAATAATGTAGTCCCAGTACAAGTCTGAAGGCCAGGAATCAGGAGAGTCAATGGTGCAACTTTCAGTGCAGGCTGAGAATGGTGGCTCACACATGATGGCGTGTGCCTGTAGTCCCAGCTACTCAGGAGGCTGATGCTGCAGTGAACCATGCTTACAACAGTGCACTCCTGCCTGGGCAAAAGAGCAAG
This sequence comes from Callithrix jacchus, assembly GCF_049354715.1. Classification (NCBI taxonomy): domain Eukaryota; kingdom Metazoa; phylum Chordata; class Mammalia; order Primates; family Cebidae; genus Callithrix; species Callithrix jacchus. The sequence goes on along the minus strand of NC_133503.1, from coordinate 175,460,190 downwards.
ACTCTGTCTCAATAAAATAAAAACTAAAAGAAAAAAAAAGTTCCAGTCTAAAAATCAGCAGTTTAGAGATTCAAGAAAAGTAGATGTTTAAGTCCTTCTGAAGTCAGGATAAGATTGATGTTCCAGCTCAAGCAGTAGGACAGGAAGAGAGTTCTCTGTTAACCAGTCTTTTTGTTATATTCAGGCTCTCAATTAAAGAAACTGGAGTCCACCCCCATTAGCAAGAGCAGTGCTTTACTCAGTCTATGGAATTCAATGTTAATCTCATCCAGAAGCATCCTCACAGATACATGCAGAATCATGTTTGGTCAAATGCCAGGGTACTCCCTGCCACATAAATTTAACCATCACATCTACTATGAAATTCATTTCTGTGACACCATAACACTGTAGAGTATAGCAACTGTGGTGATGCCTCGTTTGTGCCTCCAACAGGCCATACTGTGCTCTATTAGTCTGGTCACCTCTGGAAGTTAAGTGGAAATCCATGCTGTTGGTCTCCATCTCTCCTACCGGGTCATTCTGTCCTCTAATTCACATGTATCTTATACTTTCAGGATGCTAGCCTGAGTAGGTCACCATGCTATCCTCAATGAAATGGATTCATGTACTTCTCTATGCAATATACAGTTAGTTCAGATCCCTTTGGCTTACATTATGACAGAAGAGAGAGGAGGTAACATAGACGGTGGTCAAATTTTATAAAGGTTTATTGTATATTTTAAGTAAATAGAATTCTTTGTGATTCATTTCTTTCATTGAAATAGAAAAAAAAAAGCACATGCCATGTCAACGTCCACACCAGGAACCTGGAACTGTTTTCTGCTCTAACAAAGTTACTATCCCTGTCATGGCAGTTTAAATCATGGCTGTTGGGCTGTTGACCCCACAGGATCGTGGGGTGTCCCTTATGCTGTGCTGGGAAGCAGGATCTGAGAAGTAAAGAGACAGGATAACTGGAGAAGAGCAGCAGGACTCAAGGGGCCACACGTCCTATGAGCGGAGACAGGCCAGGCCCCCAACGTCCAGAAGCATCTGTATTAATTAGCTACAAGCAGGGGGAAGGGTTGTAAGTAAGGTCATCATCTATAACTTAGTGATAGGGCATATATAATCACATGAGTAACAAGCGAGGGGGCCACCCCATTACGTCACCTGGGCAGAGAGGTGCACCATGTGCAGTAGGGGGCCGTGCCATGCGCGGTAGTAGAGGGTCATATACAGAAAAGGGGTCCACCCCCATTAGGTCACCAAGGCAAGGAGGTGGGCTGTGTGCAACAGGTGTCATGCATAACACTTCTTATCTGGGGGCTGGAGACTTCAAAAAATTTCCAATAGAAAGATACTGTAAGTCAATGCAGTGGGAGCTGACAGACTTGTGCTCTTCTCTAAGATATTTATGGGAGGATGATTTGAGCTAGCACAGAAGTTTGAAAAGACTGACAGGGTGTACAGCCACCATGATCCAGTCACACCAGAGGGATTCATCTCCCTCGGTTATTTGCGGGATCTCAGGTCTGAGGTCTACTTTCCACAGCAACTGGAGGCAAGGTACTACAACTCCTTTTTCAGGAGGAGAGGCTCTTGCTCTAAGCCTCCCATACAGCATATGCCCTTTCAGGCAGGGACACCACTGCCCTGGTCTTTGGTTCTTGTCCTGGTCAGGCTGTTTTCTGATGTACTGCTTCCACTTCGTGACTGCGCTAGGCATTCCACCTACTGCAGACTACTATATGGTTATATAGAATGATTATATAAATCAGCACTAAATGTGTCGGTACAGCTCCTACTACAATACCTATATGATTATATAGAAAGATTATATAGAACTATGTATGCTAGCTATAAGTATTAGGTATGATTATATAAGCTATGTAAGCAGTAAGTTATACTTCAGGCACTAATTCTATAAACTAATATATGATTATATATAAAGGATTGTATAAAGGAAATAGCTGAGTAATAACACTATAAACTAAGATATTCTTCAGGCACTAACTGTGCCTGGGGTTTGCACAGCTCTCCTTCCTCAGTGCCCATGTTGGGGGGTTACCCACACACAGCAACTAACTACTGGATTGAGCTTGTAGTGACAGATAATCATCTTTCAAGATCCATCTGGTTTCTGCAAAGGAAACATTGGATAACCTAAATGAAGTTGAGATGAGGACCACCATCCCTACATCTCTTAGAGATATGAGGCAGGCATGAATCTGCTCATCTTGCCATACACACAGGACCAATTTTTTTTTAGTAATTTGGTCAAGGAAGGAGAAATTTCATTGGCTTTCATTTAGCTTTCCCCTTCATATTAGTTCTTTTCTACCAGGATCCCAATTTTGAGATTATGCTAACTTTCAAATTTGTCAGTGCCCATTAAATATTCAGGGTCTAGGGTCAACAAGATGGTCCAATAAGCTGTTTATTACCTGGCTCCTATATGTTTCCAACAAATTAGAAGGCTATGGTAATGCCTCAAAGATCCATATTTTAATGTCCATTAGACCCTGTAGCCTGTATTAGAAAAATGTGAGTAGCTTCTATTTTCCAATGTTCAATTACCCGAGTATTTGGTCGTACTTCCCTTTGGTAAATGCTGAAGAAATCATTTCTATGTATACATGCTATGGTCCTAGAGAATCATTGCAATTCGGAAACAAGTCAAAGGCGGTTAATGGGCGGGGTCTGCTCAATTGCTCAAATCTGAAAACTATCCAGGGGAAAAAAACATTTTTATTAAGATGCCCTCCCCCAGATTCCCTGTCACCAAACTGATGTTTGGTTCTGTGTCCCAACCCAAATCTCATATTTCCCACGTGTTGTGGGAGGGACCTGGTGGGAGTTGGTTGAATCATGGAGGAAGGTCTTTTCTGTGCTGTCCTTGTGACAGTGAATAAGTCTCATGAGATCTGATGTTTTTAGAAATGGGAGGCTCCCCGCACAAGCTCTCTTGCTAATTGCCTGCCATGATCCATGTAACCTCCTTGCCTTTCACCTTCCACCATGATTGTGAGGCCTCCCCCGCCATGTGAAACTATAAATCCAATAAACCTCTTTCTTTTATAAGTTGTCTAGTCTCAGTCATGTCTTTATCAGCATCATGAAAACAGACTAATGGATAAACCTTGACTTCTTCCTCTGGTTTAAGCTGAATAGTGTATTTGTCTTCCACCAGTCTATTTGGTGGAAGGGAGGTCTCCTTCTGTTAACAATCATTACAAGTCCCCATGGGTTAGGTTCCTGGGGCTGCTACTTCAACTTTGCTAGTAATTACATATCTGTGGTTAAACACAACCTGGGTACTATCAGTTAAGTGTCACCACTTAAAGTCCATTCATGACTCATTGTTTTCAGCAGGGCACATTTTCTAAGTCTTTCCTACCTCCATCCTTGAACTGCAAGGCAGAGCCACTACTGAACTTTTTAGGGATGCTGCTGTGTTTCTCACCGGGGCATTCTTGTGGTCTGGATAAATTGTGTGTCCTCTCACCCTTCCCAGGTAGCATTATTATCCTGCTCATCTTCAGGCTGTACATATTTTACCCATACTAGCAAATCTGCTACCCTGAACTTTTTAATCTCTTTATCCATCATCGGAAATGGCAATTCTATGCATTTCAATTTTGTTCATCTTGGCCATTGTGTAAACCATGGCACTGAGAGCCAACTTATTAGGTAGTTTGCAGGATCTCCGGAGGTTCTTTCCAGCATGAGAAATTTTTTATCTCCAGAGAATATTCTCAGGTAAATAACCTTTTTCTTTTCAAACTTTAGGTTTCAGTTCCTTTGATGAAGAATCTTCTAAACTCGTGCCTCTCACACTTCCCAGGCTGCTACCAATACTTGCCAGCTAAGTTTGTAGCATCTTTAAATTACAGTTCTTTCTTTCTTTATCAAGCTTAGTGCATCTTCAACTAGTTAATTTTGTGACTTCAACCTAGGTAAAAGCTGGGTGGTTCAAAGAAGAAGTGAAGGCAGATTTTGAGTACATTACCCTTCAAGATTATGGAGCAGATTAATCTTAACAGGGAGGAATGAGATATATCTGCAAACTTAGATGTATCAGAAGAGATAGAGCAAATAAGTCTCCAAGGACAATCACCTCTATACCAAAATACTGTTGTAGGATACCAGAGTTTTCCAATGAAGCTCTCTCTGTGGCGTAACAAATCTGTCTTCCTTGAGGGCTTCACCTCCTCTGAAGTCAATCACACAGTCCAATAAATATTGCGTTTCATGCTTGGCTTTCTATGCACTCCTGCTGCAAGACATGAGAGGTTTTTTTTGTTTGTTTGTTTTGTTTTGTTTTGGTCAGCATACCAAGGAGTATTTCATTCCTTTAGTTTTTATATCTCATTTTAAAATGATCTTTATTTTTCTCTATATTCTATTATCATCCTGCAAAAAAATCTACCAATAAGAATGAATCAGGGACTGAGATTACAGAAACCAAAGAATGTTGTAATGTTTCTGGACAAATTTATGTCCAAATTAATAACAATGTCTTCTCATCTTCTCATCTCAAAGCTGATTATTTCACTCTCTTCCCCACATCTCTGCAAGATAAACTCTGTGTGTGTGTCTATATAGTAAGTACCTAGCTCTGTATTATCTGTGTCCTGGGTAAATGTTAAACTCATTGCTACTCCTCTGTTTTCTGGTTAGGTAACATTTTGTTATGGGAATTCTCAAAACTATATTTAAGTATAGCAGAGATTAATATCAGCATCCAGGTTCATCCATGTTGCCACAAATGACAGAATTTTATTGTTTTATGGCTGAATACTGTTCCATTGTATATATGTATGCATGTGTGCATTTTCTTTTTTGTTTGTTTTTTTATTATTAGATGGGCATTTGGGTTGATTCCATATCTTGGCTATTGTGAATAAGGCTACAATAAACATGATTGTTCACATGTCTCTTTGACGTACTGGTTTTGCTTCCTTTAGATAAACCCAGTAATGAGATTGCTAGACCGTATAGTAGTTCTACTTTTAATTTTCTGGCTAATCTGGAAATTCTGTGGTTCCATACAAATGTTAGGACTATTTTTATGTATTTTTGTGAAAATGTCATTGATATTTTGATAGGGATTTTGTTGAATTTGTAGATTGCTTTGGGTACTATAAACATTGTAGATTGCTTTGGGTATTATTAACATTAAAAAATAATATTAATTCCTTTAGTCCATAAACATGAGATGCAGCTTTATTTACTTGTGCCTTCTTCAATTCCTTTTACTAATGTTTTGTAGTTGGTTAGTGCAAAGATCTTTCACCTTCTTGGTTATAATAGCCCTCATCATTTTTGTAGCTGTTGTAAACAGGTTATTTTCTTCATTTATTTTTCAGACAATTCACTCTAGACAGATAGAAATTCTACTGATATTTGTATGTTGATTTTGTATCCTGAAACTTTACCAAATTTGTTAGTTCCCATAAGTTTTTGATGACATATTTAGGGTTTTCTATCCATAATAGTATGTCAAGTGCAAAAAGAGACAGTATTATTTTCTCCTCTCCAATCCGGATGACTCTTCTTATTGCCTAATTGTTCTGGCTAAGACCCCCAGTATTATACTTAATATCAGTGGTAGGAATGGGTATCCTTATCATGTTCTGAATTTTAGAGAAAAAGCTTTTGACTTTCCTGTTGTTCTTTATTAAAGTACATTCCTCTTATGCCTAATTTGTTGAGAGTTTTTAGTCATGAAATAATTTTAAATTTTGTCAAATTCTTTTTCTGCATCTATTGAAATAATTAAATGATTTTTTTCTTTCATTCTGTTAACTTGATATATGGCATTTATTCATTTACATGTGTTGAAACATCCTTGAATCCTTGGGATGAATCTCATTTGACCATGGTGAATGATCTTTTTAATGTGCTGTTAAATTCAGTCGACTAGTATTTTGTGGCTGATTTTTGCATCTATGTTCATGACGGTTATCGGACTTGAGGTTCGGAGTTTTGTTTGTTTGTTTTGTAGAGTCTTTGGCTTTGGTATCAGATTAATGATAACCTTGTAAAATAAGTGTAAAGCATTCCTTGTTCGTCAATTTTTTAAAAAGAGGTTGATAATAATTGATATTTTTAAAATGTGTGATAGAATTTTAACTCATCCAAGCCTGGGCTTTTATTTTTTATTTTTTTATTTTTTTGAGACGGAGTTTCGCTCTTGTTACCCAGGCTGGAGTGCAACCCAGGCTCACCGCAACCTCTGCCTCCTGGGTTCAGGCAATTCTCCTGCCTCAGCCTCCTGAGTAGCTGGGACTACAGGCACGTGCCACCATGCCCAGTTAATTTTTTGTATTTTTAGTAGAGACAGGGATTTCACCATGTTGACCAGGGTGGTCTCGATCTCTTGACCTCGTGATCCACCTGCCTTGGCCTCCCAAAGTACTGGGATTACAGGCTTGACCCCTGGGCTTTTCTTTGATGGGAGCTTATTCATAAGAAGATTCAATCACCTTACTAATAATTGGTTTAAGATTTTCTATTTCATAATTAAGTCTTGGTAAATTGTATATGGCAAGGAATTTATCCATTTCTCATAAGTTATCCAGTTTGTTGATGCATAATTCTTTTTCATATTCTAAAATAATCTTTTGTATTTTTGTCTTTTTGCTGTTGTTTTGATTTTGAGACAGAGTCTCACTCTGTCACTAGTCGGCAGGCAGGAGTGCAGTGGTGCGGTCTCGGCTCACGGCAACCTCCGCCTCCCGGGTTCAAGCCATTCTCCTGCCTCAGACTCCAGAGTAGTTGAGACTACAGGCGCATGCCATCATGCCCAGCTAATTTTTGTATTTTAGTAGAGATGGGGTTTCACTATGTTGGCCAGGATGGTTTCAATCTCTTGACCTCGAGATCCACCTGCCTTGGCCTCCCAAAATGCTGGGATTACCGGCGTGAGCCACCGGGCCCTGCCCGTATTTTTGTTATATTAGTCGTAATGTCTCCTTTTCATTCCTGATTTTATTTACTTTAGTCTTATTTATTTGTTCTTAGACTAGCTAAAGGTCTGTTAATTTATTTATCTTTCAAAGGCTCAATTCTGAGGTTTGTTGATGTTTTTACTGGTTGTCTAGTTTCTATTGCATTTGTTTCTGCTCTGTTCTTTCTTACCTTCTTTGTTATACTAATTATGGGCTTTATTTTTTCCGTTCTTGTTTTTTTTTTTTTTTTCCTCTCTAATTCCATGAGATACTGTGTTGAGTTATTTGAAATCTTTCCTCTTTTTTGATAGAGACATTTACTGCCAAAAACTTTCCTCTCAAAGCAGCTTTGGCTGCAACTCATAGGTTTTAGTATGTCGTCTGTTTAGTTTTGTTCATCTTAATAAATTTCTAAATTTTGCTTTTAATTTCTTTATTTATCCATTGGGTATTTAGAAGCATGTTGTTTAACTTCCACATTTCTCTGTTATTGATTTCTGGCTTTATATCATTATCGTCAGAACATATATAATCAGAAAAAATACTTGATACAAGTTCAACCATATTAAATTTGGTAAGACTTCTTTTGTGGCCTAAAATATAATCTGTCCTGGAGAATGTTTCATCTGCAGTTGAAAAGAATGTGTATTTTGCTGCTTTAGGTTGGAATATTCTGTATTTGTCTGTTGGGTTAATCTGATTTAGTGTGTAGTTTAAATCTAATGTTTTCTTATTGGTTTTCTGTCTGTATGATCTGTTCGTTACAGAGAGTGGGATGGTGCAGTCTCCCACTATTATTGTATTGCACTCTGTCTCTATCTTCAGATCTATTAATACCTGATGTATATATTTAGATATTCTAATGTTGGGTGCATATATATTTACAATTGTTAAATTGTCTTGCTGAATTAACCACTTTATCACATATAATGAATTCCTTTGTCTCCTTTTCCAAACTAAAAATGTGTCTGCACAACTTTGTCTCTTTTTATAAACTAAAATGCTTCTGAACAGCAAAGAATACAATCAACAGTGTGAAGAGACATTCTACAGAATGAGAGAACATACTTGAAAACCATACTTCTGATAAGGGAATAATATCCAAAACATATAAGGAACACAACAGCTCAATATCAAGAAAATGAATAGCCATTAAAAATGGTCATAGAAATTGAAAAGACATTTCTCAAAAGAAAATATACAAAGGTCAACAGGTATATTTAAAAAATTAGCATCACTAATCATCAGATAAATGCAAATTAAATTCACAGTGCGATATCATCACACACCTGTTAGAGTGGCTGTTATCAAAAACACAAAGATAAATTTTGGCAAGAATGTAGAGAAAAGGAAAGCTATGCACACTGTAGATGTGCATGGAGATGAATTCATCCATTATAGAAAAAGATATGGAGAATCCTCGAAAAATATTAAAAGAACAACCATGAAATCTCACAACCTCACTACTGGTCATACATCAAAGGAAATACAAGCATTATGTCAAAGAAATATTTGCACTCTCATGTTTATTGCAGCCTTATTTACAATAGCCAAGATATGGACTAAACCCAAGTATGTATCAATAGATGAATGGATAAAGAAAATGTGGTTCAGATATGCAATTAAATTCTATTAAATACTATTCAACCAAGAAAAAGCAGGAAACTGTGTCATTTACAATATGATCACACCTGGAGAACATTATGTTAAGTGAAATAATCCAGCTAAACGAAGAAAAATACTTCATGAGTGAGATCTCATATGTGAAATCTAAAAATGCTAATCTCATAAAATAAATGACCATAATTATTTATATACTATATTCTTACACCTATATGAATAATTACATTTCACAAATTTCATATATATTTAAATGAACATAAATGTTTAAACAACAGCAAAACACATATTTTTATTTTTATCTTGTTTTGTTGAATATTACGTTTAGAGCATTTTAGTAGATTTATTGACGTTTATTTACCTGTTTGAACTGCTTCTTCCTGGCATTTGCCCACTGTGAGATTTATTCTATTAGTTTTAAGAAATTCTTTCACCCTGTATTTATCATTTTGCATTGCAAATGTTCCTTCTCTGTTTAGATATTTGCCTTTACTGTTGAAATTTTTGATACTTAATCAAATCTCTCATTATTTCTACTTCTATTGTGCAGCTCAGAGTTTCAGTTGTCTCCTATATTATTTTAGTAATGTGATGCTCTATACGGTTGTCCATTTATTATGGACTGAATGTTTGTGTCCCCTCAAAATTCATGCTGAAATCCTGTCTCTTGTGTGAATATATTAGGCAGTAGCATCATTGGAGGTAATTAAGATTAGATGAGGCCTAATGAGAATGAAATTAGTGCTCTTGTAAGGGTTAGGAGAGATTTTGCCTCTCTTTGCTTTCTGCCCTGTGAGAATACAATGCAGTTTGCACATGAAATGCAGTCTGCGGTCCACACATGTGAGAAAGCCCTTCTTAATACCTGACCATACTGACACCCTGATCTCAGATTTCTAGCTTCCAGAGCTGTGAGAAATAAATAAGTGTTGTGTCTAAGCCACCCAGTCTGTGGGAATTTCTTACAGCATCCAGAGCTAAGACACCATATGAAATTTATTTGGATTTGTATTTCAGGATCTTTATAAGAAGATCAGTCATCTTCTAATTAAATGTACATGTTTAATCATTGTGTTATGATATTCACAGCCTATTGAAATAATAGAAAAAAAAGCACGCTATTGTGGTTTGGCAGAGAAAGTGTGTCTCTTAAAGGGAATACCCTGCCCTCAAAGAGCGTCCTTAGAGAGGACACAGAAACTGAACAGATGCTAACTTGCTGGGTAAAAGGAAACTCATGTCTACTTTCTGATCTTTAACCAACATTCTTAATAATGCCAAGTACTTGAGGGTATTCACAAAGCATTGTGTTAGGTAATGGGGTGTAGTGAATAATTTTAGTATCCACTTGCACTTTCCATGAAGATTGGCTGCTGCTTTGGAAAAACGTAAACATCTACTTGAAAAGAATCTGTGAATATCTGTGCTTAATCACATCTTTTTATTATCATCTTTTCATTAATTTTCAGCATCATTAGTTGAAAATCTGAATTATTTTATTTTTTCTCGGTTTATTTTCATTTACTCATTTGGAAGAAGAAATTTTTTCTTTTTTTTTTTTTTTGCATTATGTTTTCTTCAGATGGAATGTTTGGTATTTGGCAGCTTCAACATGACGTTCATTTTAAATAATACTTGAAGGAAACTACATCTACAACTGAAAAAGTCACTCATATGTTGCTTTCTGGATTAAAAAAAATTCTTATAATTTGCAAAAGTAACCAGGATATATCTGTATGATGATTTATTAGTTTTGTTTCATGCTTTGGAAAGTTTTAACTCTTCTTACAGATGAAGAAGTATTTTTATTCAATATTTTATCAGTTCTGGCTTTCTAATGAAGTTGCAATTTTATATAAACTGAACTTTATTTTGCTTTTTCTCCTATTAATTTTTCTCATCATAACTAAGTTTCTATACTTTTCTTCTGAATTTTAAGCACATTTACTGAATATTCATTTCATTGTCTTGATTTTCTCAGGAATATGACTTGTGGTTTGTTACCACTACAATAATTATAGATTTGATAATTACATTTTTAGTCAGGGATGTATACTTTCTTTCTAATCTCTAGAATAAGTAGGTGAATTAAGAGTAATGATAACCTATTTCCTATGTGGAAAAGGGAGGCAGCAGCTGGGTCCCAGGTTTCAGGGCAGGCTCAGCCACAGCTGGGGCAGCCTGTGACCAGTGGCATTTGCCCAAGGGAAGAAAGGCCCAGCTGGCAGTTGAAAAGCCTGCACCCACTTCATCATGCTCCATCGGACGGATTTCAGATTGCTGAGTGCCTTCTGAAGTTACACCATGCAGAACAGGAGAGACCCCTTTTTTTGCTGGCTTGAGCCCTTTCCCTGGGGGCTGGTAATCACACTTCATCTCATTCTCTCATGTGTATCCACTTCTGACCTGCTATGAAACTGAATAAAGATAACCTGGACTACCAGGCACCGCAAACTCTGACTCTGCATCTACCAGTAACCAGCAACGTGCCCGGGACCTTAAGCTCTCCTTCCTGCTTGTGTAAAATAAGGGCGAGTATACTGATCTCACTTCTCCTTGCCTCAGGCAGGAGATGGCCTGAATAAGCAACGTACTTAGAATCCGGGCGGGACAAGTGTGGGAATGTGGGATTTCGGGGTAGGGAAGAAGTAATGGTTAAGAAGAAAACTTAATCCTGGCTTTCACACTTGCTAATAAGAAATCAGTCACAATAACATAAGTCTTTGTATCTCTGTTTTCTATGGAAACCAGGCTAAGATTATTTCTGTTAGCAAGCATTACTTCTCATGATGATTAATCATTTAGAGTACTTTCTTAGAAAGTAGAGATTTCTTTTAAAATAAAAAGTTTTGGCCAGGCGCGGTGGCTCACGTCTGTAATTTCAGCACTTTGGGAGGCCGAGGCAGACAGATCACGAGGTCAAGAGATGGAGACCATCTGGGCTGACACGGTGAAACCCCATCTGTACCAAAAATACAAAAATTAGCTGAGCATAGTGGTGCGTGTCTGTAGTCCCTGCTACTCGGGATGCTGAAGAAGGAGAATCGCTTGAACCCAGGAGGCGTTGGTTGCAGTGGGCCAAGATGGCGCCATTGAACTCCATTCTGGCAACAGAGCAAGACTCTGTCTCAAAAATAAAAAAGTTTCAAACTTTTCTGATAGGATTCCTCTATCTCGGGCTCTGGCATGAATATCTTTAGTATGATACATAAAAGAAGCAAATTTGTGGAAAGATGTATAAGAATAGATACATACAAACACTTTGACTCTATAATTTTAAGAGAATAGACCCAGTCCTACCACATTAAACAGAATTTATCTGGAAGAAATAATCTTAAGAAAATTGACTCCAAAGAAATTAAAAACAAAACAAAACAAATGAACAAACACTTGTATTAAATATGAAGAAATTGAAAATCAAGAGATAATTAAAAAACAAGATATATTTTCAAAGAGTACGTTACTGAATTTCCAAGATCAATTTGCAAAATAATGAGAAAATATGAAATTTTTATTGGCTTATACCAAAACATGATAAAATAGCACAAATAGAAGCATAACCAAATAAAAGGACAATAATGTACAACTAGAAATGTATTTCACATACGTAAAAATGTGCATATGATAAATTCAATATGGTTATAAAAAGTGTATTTTTAGTGAATGTTACTTAAAATATATATGTTAGTCCTTCTAACATTTGAGAATAAATGATACTTTCTATAATTCATAACAGAATATCTTTACTTTTAATAAGTAAAAATAACTGAGAATTTCAGCATTTTTAAAAAACTGCCAGAATTTAAAGAAACCTGGAGCATTCAGTTTGGCTTTTCTTTCAAAACAGGACAAATTTAGTGCCTAGAAATTAACAAGATAGTTGGTGTAATTCCTTAGAATGACTATTCATTTCTTTCAGATTCTTGATTATCTTTTCAGTTTAACTTTCTGATTATCATTTTAATACCTTGACCCTAGGGAATGAAACCTTTAAAATTATGATTCTTTAGTGGATGATTCAGTTTGATTCCATGGGCTGTGTTAAGTTTGTTTTTTGCAAGAGATGTTTAATACTTTGGAAATGTTTTCCCAACAATAGAATACTTACGAAGCTCACTCTTCCAATAATGGCATGGATAATGGCTACACATCTAAATTCTAAAGCTCCAAATATTGAATTAAGAATTTATTAAACTGAGGCCGGGCAAGGTGGCTGAAGCCTGTAATCCCAGCACTTTGGGAGGCCAAGGCGGGTGTATCACGAGGTCAAGAGATCGAGACCATCCTGGTCAACAGGGTAAAACCCCGTCTCTACTAAAAATACAAAAAATTAGCTGGGCATTGTGGCACGTGCCTGTAATCCCAGTTACTCAAGCCTGGGTAACAAGCGTGAACTCCGTCTCAAAAAAAAAAAATTAAAATTAAAAAAATAAATAAGAATGTATTAAGCTGATAAATTAATTCATAATTCAATAATTAATTGTATTTGTTAAATTAAATATAATTATATATTAATTGTCAATGTTTTAATTGAACGTTCTTATTCATTTTGCATCTGTGAGCTTTTTATTTTTAAACATCATGAAACAGTAAGTTTTCTTTGTAATCTATTCAAACATAGATTCCTTTATTGATTTGAACTTTAATTAGCTTTCTTTAGTAAATTTGGCCTTTAAATATGACAATTTAAGTAATTTTCTAATTTGTACATCAATGTGGATATAGGCAGCTTTTTTACTATAACATTAAGTTTTATATACAAAGCCTGAGTAGATAGCTACAAGTATGTTTGACCACTGATTAAGTTAGTACATTTTATTAGATTAAAAATAAAGCTTTGCTAGAGGGAGTATATCATTACATGGGGTATAAGATGGCTTTCATTTTGTGGGAAAACTAGTTTTGTTTTTAAATTCCTTTTTTTCTCTTTCCAACCACCCTTTTCCTCTATCTTTTTGAAAATTTTCAGCAAGTCTAGATTACTAAATAAAAATGTTCAGTATATGAGCAGCAAGTACAATTTTTTTTTTTCCTTTTCATGTTGTTTTATGCTATAAAGGCCTCTTTAGTTAATACAGAATTCCTGGGGGTAAAAAAAGTGTCTCCCATGCACCAATCTAAAGTGACTTCATGGATATCTTATAAAAAGTGGAAAACACAGATTTTCATTTTGTTCTTTGATTTATTTAATCTGTTTTTAACTTGTATATATAAGTCATATAAAATAGAATGTAGAACACGGATTATGTGATATAGGTATTATTTCAGAAAATTAATGGCAGACAGTACAATCCATTAGAAATTCTGGATTTTAAAAAGTGTTTATTTATAACAGGAATTTCAGTGCATCTACACAATTTTTACAAATTTGTCATTTTAGTGTCACCAACCTACTCATCTACATCTTGAATCATAGTGCACAATAAAATACGTTTTTGCTGTTATAGAATATGGCTAATAGAACCAAAAACATCCTAGTTTAATATTTCCCAAACGAATTCAAAGAAATGAATTGTCAATTATAAAATATATTTACAATTTATTATAAAATTATTCAATTAATTGAGTATAGCAAACAAAGCATACAATGGTACCAAGTGGGTACAACAAATTTCTCGTTTTAGAACCACCCCTCCTTCTAGGACAGAAAACAGCTTTCTTTGTCCCAGACCAACGTATTAAAATATACTGGACCATGGTTTCATTGTGCTCAGTTTCTTCCAAGGCCTTCATCAATATTTCAAGGTTTTTGCGCTTCAAGTGAACTTAGGTTTTGACCACCACCACAGTCTCATCTTATGAGATAAAACCAACTGTGTGTGTGTGTGTGTGTGTGTGTTGTGTGTGTGTTGTTTGTGTGTGTGTTGTGTGTGTGTTGTGTGTGTTGTGTGTGTGTGTTGTGTGTGTGTGTGTTGTGTGTGTGTTGTGTGTGTGTGTTGTGTGTGTGTGTGGTGTGTGTGTGTGTTGTGTGTGTGGTGTGTGTGTGTGTTTAACCATTCCATACTCCTCTGGAATAACTCAATTGTCACGGAAGAGTAACGATCTTTATTCACCTCGTCTTGGACCATTTCAACAGAAGGTATAGAATCAAAGTGGGAACTAATCTCAAACTCATATTTTCACTTTTCTCTCTGCAAAGCACTGAGTAGGAGGGACTTTAATTGTAATTGGATAAACTGTTTCCTTTTATATAGTGTGCAAAAAGTTTATTGCACAAAACACACATGTATATGGCTCTGATATATAATATATAATATTGATATATAACAGATATGTAATATATGCTAAATATGACATAACATGATATAACATACTGTGATGTAGTGCATAGAAATGCCAGGTTCAGTGAGCTCTTGCTTGTTCCACAAAAAACTCCACAGTCATATAATCAAAACAATATGTGTTTGGGGACCAACTTCTGGAATGGCGGAGTAAGGACTTCTGAAAGACTTCTATTCCTTTCGCTGGCAGAAAAAATAAACACTTTGGAACTCTGAAAATTAGTAACAGTCTTATGAACAATCCAAAGAGCGTTTAAATCCGAAGAGCATTTATTCAAGAAAAGTGACTGAATCTCAGTAGGAACAGTGAACCTTGTGGTGTTTTGCCCTGTCCTGATCCCATTCCTCTTCTAGCACCTTGGCAACCTTGAAAATCAATAGTCTCACAAGAGCAAAGCTGCAAAATTCAGCAACCTAACAGCTATGGAAGGGGGAGCAGAGGTTTGGAGTTCCCTAAGCTTCCATTTGACGATGTGACCGGACTAGGGGCTGTCTGAAATATTTAATTCTTGGCACTTTTCTTCATTTCACCTGACTCTAAGCTCCCTGTGTGAGAGCAGCTTACCTCCGGGAAATTTGTCAAAAGTAATCAGCAGCCATTGTACAACACTGCCGTTATTTGAGGTAGTATTACCTGTTAAAGTAAATGAGAAGATGGCCAAAAAATAGACCCTGAGGATTTACAATATTTTGCCAAATTCCAGGGAATCTAGGAGGCTGTGTTCGTGCATAGGGCTGTACAAATGCCCTAAAGAGACCTGAGACCTGAGAGAGCACTGACTTCTAACTTCTGCCTGCCCTTGAGTCGCTACACAAGCAGGAAATGAAGGCTCTAACACAGCTCTAACACAGTTGTAAACTATTGCAAGGATGACTGATAGTGTACATTGATACACACAAAGAGCCTATTGGCCAAAGCTCCAAAGCTTGTTGATTCAAGATGTTTAAGGATATCGCTCTCCAGTAAGACTACCCAAGTAGAGACTTCTATGGATACATACAACAAAGAATACAGACTTTACAGAATTATTCCAGAAAAGTTTTATTCAGAGAACAACAACAAACAACAGTAAAGAGCAATAACAACAACAAAATTAGAGGAGAGAAAATATGATTTTCTTTTTAAACTGAGAAACCACTAGAAAAAACAGTGAGTCAAAAAAGTGATTATTTTAAATTAGTAAAATAATTGAAAAACTGATAAAAGAATAAAATAGAGAAGACACATTTCCAGTATCAGGAATAAAAGTACGATTATCACTAGTAAGCCTATTGAATGTAAAAGGACAATAGCAGATTATATACAACTTTATGACCAAAAATAAAACTTTGACGAAACATAACAATAGCTTAAAAGACACAACCTATCAAAGCTCACACAAGAGAAACAGATCATCTGAATAGGCCCATATATATTAAAGAAATTGAAGCAATAATTAACTTCCCAAAAGAGAAAATGCCAGGCTCATATTTTAGTTATTTATTTATTTTTTGAGACGGAGTTACCCAGGCTGGAGTGCAATGGCGCGATCTCGGCTCACCACAACCTCCATCTTCTGGGTTCAGGCAATTCTCCTGCCTCAGCCTCCTGAGTAGCTGGGATTACAGGCACGCACCACATTGCCCAGCTAATTTTTTGTATTTTTAGTAGAGGTGGGGTTTCACCATGTTGACCAGGATGGTCTCGGTCTCTTGACCTCATGATCCACCAGCCTTGGCCTCCCAAAGTGCTGGGATTACAGGCTTGAGCCAGGGCGCCCAGCCCATACTTTTTACTGGTGAACTTTACCAAACATTTAATAAAAAAAGATTGCAATTCTATTTAATCTCTTCTAGAAAATATAAGCAGAAAAACAATTCCTAAATTAGTGTATAAGGTCACTATTATCCCAATACCAAAGCGATGTAAAGATATGAGAAAATAAAACTACAAGCCAGTGTGTCTCATAAGTAGATACAAAAATTCTCCACAAAATTATAGTGAATCAAATGCAACAATGTATACAATGAATTCTGTACCATAATCAAGTGGAATTTATCCTAGGTGTTCACGATTGGCTCAGTATTTTTAAATCAATGTACATAATCACAACAAAAGGTCTAATAGGAAAAATTACATGTTCATATCAATTAATGCAGAAAGGCATTTGAAAAAAAAAATACAACACAACCATTCATGATAAGGAAAAACTCTCAGCCAAGCGCTGTGGCTCATACCTGTAATCCCAGCACTTTAGGAGGCAGTGGTGAGCAAATCTCAAGGTCAAGAGATCAAGACCAGCCTGGCCAACATAGTGAAACCTCGTCTCTACTAAAAACATAAAAATTACCTGGGCATGCAGAGTCGCACCTGTAGTCCCAGCTACTTGAGAGGCTAAGGAAGGAGAATCACCTGAACCCAGGAGGCAGAGGTTGCAGCAAGCCAAAATCGTACCACTGCACTCTAGCCTGGCGACAGAGCAAGACTCTGTCTCAAAAAAAAAAAAGAGAGAGAGAGAAAGAAACAAGAAGAAAAAAGAAAAATTCTAATGAAATTAACAACAGAGAGGATTTTCTACAACTTCATAAGAAGCATAATGAAAAAAAATAACAGAACTAAAGTTATACTTAGTATTGGGAAATTATATGTTTTCTTCTAAGGTGAGAAACAAAGTCTCTTCTTACCATTCCCATTCAATATTATACTGAATGTCCTAACTAATGCAAAAACAAAACAACAACAAAAAGAAACAAAATTTATATGGATTTGAAAAGAAGAAAAATAAAAACTATCTTTGTTCATAAATACAATTTTTATGTAGATAATTTTACATAATTGACCAAAAAACCCAAAAATCTCATAAAACTAAAATGGATTACAGCTACCCAGCAAGACACAAGGTTAATATACAAAAGCCAATTGCATTGAAACACTGGATTTGCAATTTAAAATATAGTACCATTTACATGATTACCAAATAAAAATGGAGTATATAGAAATAAACCTAAAAAAACAGGTATAAGATCTACGTGACAGAAAATTGAAGAACTGTGATGAATGACATCTAAAATATCTAATAAATAGAGAGATATTCCATGTTCATGATAGGAAAACTCAATTTTGTCAAGATGTCAATTTCTCCCAAATTTATCTATAGACTCAAAGCAATTTCAATCAAAATCTAGCAGGTTTTTTTTTAGATGTTAACAAACATTTTCTAGTGTTTATATGGAAAGGAAAAGACCCAATATAGGTAACACAATACTGAAAATTAAGAATAAAGTCAGAGAACTGATACTACCCAACTTCAAGGTTTAATATAAAAGTACAAATTATAGTACTGTGATGTAAATGAAAAATATAAACAGACCAAAGGAATAGAAAAAGTAGCCCAGAAATAGACCCACACCAATATAGTAAACTAATCTTTGAAAAAAGAGCAAGGGAAATTCCTTTCAACAAATGACATTGGAAAAACTGAACACTGACATGCCAAAAATTTAATCTAGACACTGATTTACACGTTTCACAAAAGTTTTCTCAATATGAATTATAGACTTAAAAGTGAAACATAAATTGATATAATGAGTGAAAGGCAACACAGGTGAAAATGAATGACCTTGGAATTGGTGATGACTCCTTAGAACCTATGTGAAAGGTGCAATCATGAAGATGAATTATAAATGGATTTTCATTAAAATTAAGAATATCTGCTCAAGAAATGCGCTATGAAATAAAAAGACAAGCCATAGACTAGGAGAAAAAAATTGCTAAATATATATTCAATAAAGTTATTTTGACTGGAAACGTCATAAAACTCAACAATAAGGAAAAAAATAAACGAAACTTAGGGATGATCTGGGAAAAGACGCCCTGCAAAGAAGATGTATAGATGAATAGCATATAAAGAGAATGCTCGGGCCGGCACGATGGCTCACGCCTATAATCCCAGCACTTTGTGAGGCCAAGGCGGATGGATCACGAGGTCAAGAGATCAAGACCATTCTGATCAACATGGTGAAACCCCACCTCTACTAAAAATACAAAAAATTAGCTGGGCATGGTGGTGCGTGCCTGTAATCCTAGCTACTCAGGAGGCTGAGGCAGGAGAATTGCCTGAACCCAGGAGGCGGAGGTTACGGTAAGAGGAGATCGCGCCATTGCACTCCAGCCTGGGTAACAAAAGCGAAACTCCGTCTCAAAAAAAAAAAAAAAGAGAATGCTCGAAGTTGTATGTTGTTAGTGAAATGAAAATTAAAATACCAATGAGATGCCATTACAAACCTATTACAATGGCTAAAATGCAAAGAAACCAATATTACCAGTGCTGGCAAAGACATGAAACAAAAGGAACACTCGTTTGTTTGTTGCTAGCGGGAATGCAAAACAGTGCTGGCACATTGGAAGTCAATTTGGCCTTTCTTACAAAGCTACACGTAGTTTTACCTTAGGATTCAGCAATTGTGCTCCTAGATACCATCCAAACGAGTTGTAAATTCATGTAAACACAAAACTTTGCACATGAAATATTCATGTCATTGTTACTCATAATTGCCAACAAGTGGAAGCAACCAACATTTCTTCAAATGGTAGATGGATACACAACTGTGGTACGTTTGTGTAATGCAATATTGCTTAGTGACAGATAACACAAAATGCTATTAGTAAATAAAATAAGACAGTATGAAAAGCCTGCATATTACATGATTCAAAGTGAATGCCAAGCTGCAAAAGGCAAAATTATGGAGACAACAGAAAGATCAGTAGTTGCCACAGATTGAGTAGGTGAAATGGGAGGGATAAATAGATAAAGCCCAAAGAAGATTTAGGGAAGTAAAACTATAATTTGTAACACTCTAATGATGGATGTAAAATATTATATATTTCTTAAAACCCATAAAAGGTACTACACAGTAAAATATCTACTGTAAACTATTTATTTTAGTCAATTACAATGCATCAATATTGGTTCCTCAGTTGTAACAAATATGCCACACTAATGCTAGATGCTTGTAATAGGGAATCTGTGGAGAAAGGAGAGGATATATGGGAACTCTGCACTACATGCTCAATTTTCTCTAAATATAAATCTGTTCTAAAAAATTTATATGGGAACTTATTTATGTGTCCTAAATCTGATAAGAAATTCATGCCCAACATACATAAAGAACTCTCACAACACAACAATAAAAAGGAAGAAAATTTAAATAAATTTGAGCAACTGATTTGAATAGACAATTCTTCAAAGAAGATATGTAAATAGCAATTAGCATATGAAAATACATTTAAGATCATTAGTCTTTAGGGAAATGCAAGCAAAAAATGGTGAAATCACTGCATACACACTAGAATGGCTACATTCAAAAAGCAAAAATAGTGTTTACAAGGATGTGAAATAACTGGAATTTTTATTATCGACAGTAGGAATGTAAAATGGTGCAGACATTTTGAAAAGTTTAGAAGTTCCTCAACAGCTGGGTGTAGCATTACCATAAGACCCAGCAATTCCTCGCTTAGATATGTATCCAAGAGAATTGAAAACATGTGTCCAGAAACTTGTACGAGAATATTTATGGCAGCATTATTCATTACACCCAAAGAGTGAACAATCCAAGTGTCTATCAACTGATAAAGAATAAACGCAATGTAGCTTGTTCCTACCATGTAATACTGGTCATGAAAAGGAATGGTGTTCTCATATGTTATGTAAAATGGTTGAACTTGCAGACAATATACTAAGTGAAAGAAGTCAGATGCAAAAGCACACACATTCTATAAATCTACTTATACAAAATTGCCAGAATAAGCAAATCCATCTAGACAGAAAACATATCAGTGGTGCTTGAAGGAAGGAGGTTGGTGAGTGACAGCTAATGGATATGGGTTTTATTTTGAAATTATAGAAATACTCTTCATTTTATAAGGAGACCATCAAGTGTGTGTCATACTCTAGAATGTAAGTCAAACAATGCTGTCACACATTTCAGGAAATGGTGACCTGGAAATGCAAATGTGGACCTGGAACATAGTAGCCAATCAGTATGTATTAGTTGAAAATAAATAGCATAAGCACAGCACTCTTAGGACAACTAATGCTCTCTGATAGTTTCACAAAAGACTTCATGAAAGAAAAAACTTTGAGCAGGATTGAAGGATGCACAGTAATCCATCTGAAAGAGGAGATGTGTGTACCAAATTCTACAGTCAAAGAACATAGGGTCTCCCAGGTGATAGGGAGCAGGACAATGAGGGCAGGAATAGAAGTAAAAGTCACATTTTTCTTCCTTTCTTTCAGCTTGTGTCCAGTGCAGATTCAGGGTTTTACAGTCCTTGGAATGTTCTGTTTGGGAGATTTGACATTATAATTGTTTTTGTAATATAACTGTCCTCCCACTGTGAAATAAGTAAGGGTTCAAGTGGTCAGTCTGAACATTACCATCATAAATTAGCAGTGCATTTGTCACATTGAATCAAACTATATTGATACCTAATTACTAACTAATTATAAAGTAAATACTTTGTTTAGATTTGCTTAATTTTTACCTAATATCTTTTTTTCTTCCAGGGACTTATCACCTTAGGGCTTTCCACCATGACCTGTCACCTTAGGGCTTCTCTTAACCAAGACAGTTTCTCATACTTTCATTGATTTTTGATCACCTTGATAGTTTTGTTAACCATTTAGGTATTTTCTTTAATGTCACTTGAATGAGAGTTGCCTGATATTTTTCTCAGGTTTTTGAAGAAATATTAAGGAGTCCAGTGACATTTTTCTTACATAATATCGTGGGCATGTAGTGTCAACAAAACTTGTCATCGTTAATGTTGACGTTGACCATCTGGCTGAGGTAGTGTTTGCCACGTTTTTCCACTGTAATGTTTGTATTTTATTTCCACCTGCCACTCCTTTTCCATACTATAGCCATGGGAAGTAAATAACTGGATAACCCACATTTGAGGAACAGGAATCGTGTTCCACCTCCGTAAGGATGAATATGTACATAAATCATTTGCTGTTCTGAAGTTATTTATATCAATATGGACTAACTGATATTTATTTTCTACTTTTTTTACAATCCCATACTAGTTTGATTCTCAGATTGTTCCAGCTTTGGCCATTTGGAGTTCTTTTAGTTGTTTTCTCTGTCCCCTTGACATACCACCTTCATTTTATAGGTATGTGTGTTTTTTATTTTTTCATGTTTAGTTTTCATATTCTTCATTTCCTTATTTTCTGGAACTACTTGATTGTCAAAGCTCATATGTTATATTTTCTCCCCTGGTCCTAAAATCAGCCACTTCTTCTGGTTCCTGAGATCTTTAATTCTAATTCATTAGCACATGGGTCAATCTATGCTTGCTTCCTTTGCTTATCTGTCCTCTGTCACGTCAATAGTGAGAAAATCTGGCTGTATTTCTACTTTCAAAAGCAATACATATAATGCTTGTAGAACACAAATCTATCAAAAATAAAGTTGCTGGAAATCTTTCAATTAACAATATGCCAGACTATTTTCTTTATATTTAAGCGTTTATAGCTAAACTTAAATTTTCAGTGTTCTGGGGAGACACTATCGTTATAATAATCTATGGAAAGTTTTTTCCTATATGATGGCATTCTTTTCTTTTAAAAAATGTAAACCAAGACATGAGAGTAAAACAATTTGATACTAATAGGAATAAAAGAATAAGCATACAACCTTTGCTTGCCCTCTTCAGCACATCTACGTTTTCATAGTATTAATAGTTGACATAAATCTGAATGAATTTAATGCACAGGGCATGCTAAGGATGACAAAAAAGATTCTATCCTGTAATATGTAGAGCGATTATTTAAATAGTTATTATTATTTGACTCAGTTTACTCAGGAAATTCTTGAGGTTTGTGGAGGTAAAAGCATTGCTCATTTTACAGTTAGTAAGTAACTGAGACATGAGTGAAGCAGAGCAAGAAACTAGTTTTATAAGCTGTGCTTCCACATTTTAGTCCACTGTTTACCACCAATAAATTTGGAAACTACAATTGAATTCTTTTTCCTGATTATTTTAGCCATTCATGTTAGATAGGACATGCCTGTATTCCTGAAATACATAATTATATGTACGATTATTATATGTACATTTTATGGTTTACAGATTTATTTTTATGCGTTGAATACTGATTAACTTCTCTTAATGACACTAATTAGTCCTAAACAGGAAACTCAAAGGAAGGATTAGTTTATGTGTCTTCATGATATAATAAAGTTCTATAAGGGCAGAGAGTTTGTTTTGTTCACTGTTCTATTCCCAAATCCCGAAAAAGTGTCTGGCACATAGATATAATGTTAAGAATTGCTAAATATTGGTGGGGAGGAGTCAACTTAGCATAAAGTAATTTAAAATATAATGTTACCAGATTTGTTCCTGTTTATGTGAATGAATAAAAATCATGGCAACAAAATACTGCCTTCATGAAGCTCAAATTTCAGAAACTCATAATCATTTCTTCTCATTTCTCTGAGGATCTTTTCAATTCATTCATTTTTAATGATATTTTAATGGAATTGGTTGATCTCAATAAAGTACAGTTTTAATAATTGCATAGAGCTCTTAATATGATGGCTACTCCATTTGGTAGTTGCGTACATCTTTACAGGAATGAGTATTTAACAGATACTTTAATGTCTGATGGAATAAATTAAGTGAAATTTGTGATACAACATCTTTTTCAACGTTCTTTTAAACACTGAAATTTGTTTCCATCTGGTTTTACTCAACTAGGAAAGTTAATTTTCAGTTCTTACTGTAGTGCTGTGTGAAACTGAGATTGCCAAGGAACTGAATTTTGCGAGCCAAATGCACATGCAATTCTTGTTTAAGGTTAAGTACAAATGTGGCATACAACACATACACACACAAACACTTAAAATACTGAAATAATACAGGGCACATATTATAGGCTCTGAATCTAAATGGAAACATGGCAAATGCAATAGCAGCTTTTATACAAAGTGCAAAGTGCTGTTATATACTGAGTTGTGTTTCCTCAAAATTCATATGTAAAAGCCCTAACCCTCAATGTGTCTGTATTTGGAGATAGGGCCTTTAAAGATATAATGAGGGTGACAAAATATTGTAATAGTGGGGCTTTAATATAATGAGAATGGTGTCTTTATAAGAAGAAGGAGAGAAAGCAGGAGTGTGCACACACAGAAAAAAGGGCACAGGACATACTGAAAAGGAGACTGTCTGTGAACGAAAAAGAGAGGCCACAGGAGAAACCAAACCTTCTTACACCTTGGTTACACCTTTCAGCCTCCAGATGAGAAAACAAATGTCTCTTGATAAGAGACCTAGACTTTGTTAGCCCTGGCCCAGTGAAACGAGTGCCCAACTCTCAAAAGTACAAGTAATAAAGTTCCCTAAGCAAAACTGGTTAGACATTAACATATGTAGAAAGATGTTTTAAGAGTTTTGGTTAGTTTTAGGGTTTCATGTGTGTATTCTTGAAAGTATAGCTTAGGAAGATATAGTTACAGACGTAGATGTAAATATTTACGTAGGTATCACTATCTATCATCTATCTATCATCGTACCACATAACTTAAAACCAGTAACATGTTGGGATTTTTTTTTTAATTTATTTGTCTAAGAATGAGTAGAAGTTGCCCATCAATGATAGACTGGATAAAGAAAATGTGGCACACACACACCATGGAATACTATGCAGTCATACAAAGGATGAGTTCATGTCCTTTGCAGGGACATGGATGAAACTGGAAACCGTCATTCTCAGCAAACTGACACAAGAACAGAAAACAAAACACCACATGTTCTCACTCATAGGTGGGTGTTGAACAATGAGAACACACAGACACAGGGAGGGGAGCATCACACACCAGGGCCTGCGGGGTGGGGGTTAGGGGAGGAATAGCAGGGGGTGGGGGATTGGGGAGGGGTAGCCTTAGGATAAATACCTAATGTAGATGACGGGGTGATGGATGCGGCAAACCACCACCATGGCATGTGTATACCTATGTAACAAACCTACACCATCTGCACATGTATCCAAGAACTTAAAGCATAATAAATAAATTTTTACAAAAGAATGAGAAGTTACTTTATAGATGTTATATAAATGAGCCAAAGATAATCCCTGCGTATCAGCCACTATGTTGTTTATTTCTTCACAGCCGACAAAAACTGTTAGCTCCAAATCCTGCCAGTACCAAACTAAGCTTTTTACATGATCGGTCACTTTAAAAACAGCCCATATGAGCAGGAGATTAGCCATGTAGAGCCTGCCTGCTTAGCACAACCTGAGATATTGTATGCAACATCTGCTGGGCATAAATAATATTAATCCTGTGGCCACTACAGATGCCAAGATTTGCCCTTTAGAGCTTCATGGCCCAGAAACTCTCCATTTGGTTGCTGAGTGACAGCACCTAGACCTTGGGGCCTCCTCTCCGATTCTCTTCTGCCACAGGAAATCCCTTCCTCCTTTCCCCTTCTGGATGGTGGCCTTATACTGTTGTCTCTGGAAGATCTCCTGCTGTGAGGAAGTCCCTCTCACAACCTGTCCAAGTGTCTCCTACATAAAGCGCATTGTATACTCCTGACATGTTGTGGTCATGCCATTCCCTTGATCAGTCAAGAAATTCCCAAACTCACTCTAACCACTATGAGCACTTACTTAAACAGAGGCATGTAATCAGTCTTGGAAATAATCATACATACACATTTTATAGAAACCAAATAACAATTGGAAGTGGAAGTTTTAGTTAATTAATAACCAAGTATTGATTATAAGTAGGGTTATCTCCATGCTGGGAGGAATAAAGAAGTTAATATGTGTAAAGCACTTTAAAATGCTTGGATCATAGTAAGTTCTTCTTCTTATTAAGAAACTACTAATATTCTAGCTATCTAGATTGAAAGTTTTAATCCAATGTATTCATTTTTTTTTGCTCTGTCAACTTTTTATAATAATTTTATGATGTATTCAGCCAACATATTTTGAGTATCTTCTTTGTGATGATTTATGACACAGAAGGGCTTTTCCACATTCAATCCTTATAGTTTAAATAGTGTTCCACATGGAACTTCCCTGTTATAGAAAGATAATTTCCTGTCCAAATCAGTAAAGTCAAATTTTAAATCATTTCTAAGACTGTTCTATAAACACTGAAAAAAGCTGACATATGTAGATAGATAATCATAACATAGATAGACAAAATGATATTAAATAATTTATTAAATTAAATTTATTAAAGTTATAGTTGATGATCCTAGGGCCAGTAATAAGTGACTTGTTTTTCTTCTATTGTATTTCTTCTTCCTGATCATGTTCATCATTTCCTTTTAATTTGAAGTTCCAAGCATCATGAAAAAACTAGCTCAAAACTGTAATATTTTTAATCAAAATTTGCCTGTTATGTCCGTTTATCTACTGTGTGTATGAAAAATATTAAAACCGGGATGTATAAGTATGTCCATATGTTAAGCCCCTTTGAAAACTTAAATTATAAATTGTATCATACCTTGTGTTCAGGAACATGTTAAATTTTATCTTAAAAACATAAACACATTGATTTTTTAAAAGTTTGTTTTGGAGACAGTCTTTCCTCTTTTGCTCAGGCTAAAGTTCAGTGGCACAATTTCAGCTCACTGCAGCCTCTGCCTCCTGGGTTCAAGCAATTCTCCTGCCCCAGTCTCCTGAGTAGCTGGAATTACAGGCATGTGCCAAGAGGCCCAGCTAATTTTGTATTTTTAGTGGAAACGAGATTGGCCAGGCTGGTCTCTAACTCCTGATTTCAGGTGATCCGCCCTCCTCGACCTCCCAAAGTGCTAGGATTATAGGCGTGAACCACTGCTCCTGGCCACATATTAAAATTAATAAACACATACTTTGCTGACAAAAAGTAATGCAGTCTATCTACTTGAATTAAACTATGGCATTCTGGACATTCTTTGACTCTGGCTAAACTGACATTCACTGAGTCACATCTGCTAGCTTTGAAATTTGTGAAACATCAGTGTCTCAAACAGATGTTAAGGCTTTTCTAAAGACTTCACATGCATTCATCTCAGGGACAAATTTTCCTAAAATGGAATTAGAAACAATGTATCACAAGTATGTAGAATCTTCATTTGGGTGTTGTCTATGTTTAAGTTACAGAACCTCTTAATACTCAAAATGTATACTTCCCAGGGCTGACAGTTTCAGGCAGATGTGTTCATGGCAGAAATGCAAGAAAAGAAAAGTTGAAGAACCCTGCAAAGATTTGATAGAATCCAGTTTCTCTTCATTAAACCAATGGCAAAATGTAAAGCAAATAGGAGGTGACATAGGTGACATAGATCTGTATTGTTTCTGTTTTCCCTGGGGTGTGCTGATTGCCAGGCATAGTTCCCTGATCCACCCATTCCCCAACACAGCATGAGTCAGAAATTTTATCAATAAATGTTTTCACTCTCAATGTTCAACCTTCTCTGATAGACCATTAAATGCAGTTTTTGGGCTCACAGCTTGTCATCATCATTTGTCGATACCTGTAGCAAGGAATATCGAATAAGGTACTCTCAGGGCTGTGCACACATAAGTTAAGATGACGAATGCTGTGTTTTACAGAATAATCAGCCACACTAAATTTGGAGACTCAAGAAGTATGCTATAAATATTCAACACTAGGTTTAAATTTTGTTTTTTAAAAGGTAATAATAAAAGTATACAAATATTCAAGAAATTTCTACCTTGTCATTCACACATTGATCTTTTGATATTTCCACCAGAAATGAGCAAGATCTCCAACATATCCACATCCTGTTATTTACAGGCTTTTTTGATGTTGTTTTTGACAACATTTTTTGTTTTTTGTTTTTTTCTTTTCCAATTCTTGTTTTAAGCTCAGGGAATACACGTGTGGGTTTGGTACATGGGTAAATGTGTGTCACTTGGGGTTTGGTTTACAAATAATTTTATCTCCCAAGTAGTGATCATGGGACCCTATAGATGGTTTCATGTTTTTCACCCTCTTCCCACCCTACACCTTCCATTAGGTCCTAGTGTCTATTGTCTTCCTCTTTGTGTTCATGTATACTCAATGTTTCGTTCCCCCTTAGAATAATGGTCTCCAACTTCATCCCTGTTGCTACAAAGAATATTATTTCATTATTTTTATGTCTGTGTAGTATTCCATGATGTGCCTGTACCACATTCTTCTTTATCCTGTCCACTGTCAATGGGCATCTAGGTTGCCATTCTGATAGTTGTGAAGTGGCATGCCATGATAGTCTTGAACTGAATTTCTGATTAGTGTTGCCAAGTATCCCTTTTTATGTCCATTGGCTACCTGTACATTCTCCCTTGAGAAATTTCTACTCAAGTCTTCTGTACAGTAATTAACTGTATTATCGTTTTCAGTTGTAGGAGTTTTCAGTTTCTTTATATATTCTGGATGTCAATCCCTTATGAGATATATGATTTGCAAATATTTTCTCCTATTCCATGGATTACCTTTTCACCCTGTTAGTTGTATTCTTTGGTGTACAAACGTCTAATTTTGATGAAGTACAACATATCCATTTTATATTTTGTTGTCTGTACTTGCAGTGTCCTAGTAAAGGGATCATTATGAAATCCAGTATCTCTTGTAATTTCTTCTAAAGGTCTTAGAGCCTTAGCTCTTACATTTAGGACTTAAATTCATTTTAAGGTAATTTTTGTATATGGCATAAGGTCAGGGTTCAAATTTGTTTTTCTAAAGTTAATATCGGGGTTTTTCAACACTATTTTTTTAACAGATTGTTTTTCCCTCAAACTGTCTTAGCACCTTTGTCAAGAATCAATTCACCATATATGTGAAGGTTTCTTTTAGGGCTCTCTATTCTATTCCATTGATATGCTTGTCTTAATCTCAATACCAAATTATTTGGTTATTGGTGTTTTATAATAAGTTTTGAAATCAGAAAGTGTGAGACTTCCATATTTGTTCTTCTTCTTTAAGAGGCTTCCATATTTGTTCCTTTTTTAAAGATTGTTTTGACTTCTTGGGGTCCTGTGAAATTCTATATTAATTTTAAGATAAATTTTTCTCTTTCTGCCTAAAAACTATTGCTGAAACTTTTACTGGGTTTGCATTAAATCTATGGTTTGCTTTTTGTCATATTGACATCTTAACAATACTAAGTCTTTCAATCAACGAACATGAGATGTCTTTCCACATACTTGTGTATTCTTTAATTTCTCACAGCAACTTCTTTTTAGTTTTTAGTGTACAAGTCTTCTGCCTCCTTGGTTGTTTATTCATAATTATTTTATTATTTTTGTTACTACTGAAAATAGAATTGCTTTGTTAATTTCTTTTTCAATTATGTATTGTTATGTATAGAATTGAAACACATTTTTGGGTGTTTGATTTATATCCTGCAAATTTGCTTAATTCATTTATTAGTCCAAATGCTTTTTTGGCAGAATCTTTTGGGTTTTCTATATATAAAATGATGCCATTTGTGCAAATAGATTACATTACTTCTTTCTTTCTAATCTATATTTCTTGTATTTCCTTTCCTTGCCTAATTGGTCTAGTTGGGAATTCTATTACCATGCTAATTAGAAGTGGTGAGAGAAGTCATTCTTGTCCTATTTTTGATATTAGAGAAAAAGTTTTCATTCTTTCAAACCTTACTTCTGAACTATCCTTACATTCCAGGAACAAGTCCTACTTGGTCATGATATAAGTAGATAGGATTTTTAAGGAAATAGAATATAAATGTTTTTAAATTGTGAAAATTTTCCACCATTTACCAAAGAAGCAAGTTCAGTAACCCTTATGAATTAATAACACAGCTTTAACAAACAAAACTTAGATTTTGCCAGAAGTTTTAAAAATACTCCCTAAAAATCTATTCATTTATTCTTTTTCTTTTCTTTTTTTTTTTTTTTTTTTTTTTTTTGAGATGGAGTGCAATATATTCTGGATGTTCTGGATGTCAGTCTTGGCTCACCACAACCTCTGCTTCCCAAGTTCAAGTGATTCTCCTGCCAAGTAACTGGGATTACAGGGATTCATAAACATGCCTGGCTACTTTTATTTTTTTTTTTTTTTTGTATTTTTAGCTGGTGTTTCTCCAAGTTGGTCAGGCTGGTTTCAAGCTCCCAACCTCAGCTGATCCACCCACCTTGGCCTCCCAAAGTGCTGGGATTACAGGCGTGAGCCACTGCACCTGGCCTAAAATCTATTCTTTAGAAAAAAGAATTTTTAAGTTAATAGAAACCTTTTTTTGGTGGGGAGAGGGGATGGAGTCTTGCACTGTCTCCAGGCTGGAGTGCAGTGGCACGATATCAGCTCACTGCAACTTCTGCCTCCCAGGTTCAAGTGATTCTCTTGCCTCAGCCTCCCGAGTACCTGAGATTACAGGCATGAGCCAGCACAACTGGTTAATTTCTGTATTTTTAGTAGAGAGTTTCACCATGTTGACCAAGCTAGTCTTGAACTCCTGATCTCAGGTGAACTGCTCCCCTCATCCCCTCAAAGTACTGAGATTACTGGTATGATCCACCATTCCCTGGTCTGAACTTCAATGATAGAAACTTTTCTTACATAAACACAATCACATTATGACATTATAAATGTAGTTATTTCTAATATTATCTAATAACGAATTTTCAATGTTTTTTTAATTCCTGAAGAAGAAAATATATTTTCACTGTCTTTTTGGTCCTATCAGAATCAAGAAAAAAATAATACATACAAAGTTTTCTACTCTTGATATTTTTTCCATTCCATTAAAGTTTTGAAGAAATGCAGTCAATTATACTAGAGTATATGTCATTTCTAGCTTTACATGTCATTTCTAGATTTTTTTATGGGGTGTTTTAATTTGTTTCTCTGTCCCATACAATTGTTATTTAGCTATAAAGACTTGACTGTATTCAGCTTCAGAAGTTTTGGCAAGAATATTTTTTAGATAATTTTGGGTGTTTCTATTGCATAACATGGTAGACATGTTTGTGTCAGTTCTAGTGATTCTACTAAAGAATAACTCAGGATAAGATGGGGCCTGAAGCTTTCAAAATCAGAGTTCCTTCATTAACAAAATGCCTACAAAACTACAGATAAAAAGTCAGTTAAAACACAAGATTTAGTCAGAAATAGTAAAGAGACATATACTATAAATAAAATGTATAAAGCCTAACTACTCAAAACATCATTTGCTCTAGCCTCTCCAAAGCCTTGGAAGTAGCATTTGGGAAGTAAAAGAACATGAAGATAAAGCTTAATGCCCTGCACGGTAACTTGCTTTTTGCAGTAAAATATTGATTAATGAATTTCAGTGATGGCAATATAACCTTTTCACTATAATGCTTCCCATTAACATTCCACATTAACACAAAGATACCAGCCATCATGATTATTGCCTTACTTTAATATTGATCAAAATATTAATTAAATTTGATAATTTCTTCTCCATTTGTTTATAAAATTTCTAAGAACAGATAATGCTTAAAACTAGTTGAGTGTCTTATAAATACAGTTACTTCAAGAAAGACAAAATATTTACTTATTTATTTTTATTTTCAGACTAATGAGTTGATGCTTTAGCAAACTCAAATGATTTTATTATTTTCATTTGTTACTTTTTTCTTCTTTTTCTAAATATCTTTATAAACTCACCTTCTATATTTAAAGAGCTTTAATCCACTGTGGTCATTTAAAAAAATTAAACTGTTTTGTTAGTAGTCTACAGGATTTGATTAAAGCTGACTATTGAGTTCTCTTACATGGCTCTGTTATTTTCTGGTAGCTCATCTTTTTCGGCACTATAGACTGTATGAAATTCATCTTGTACATTTCCTGCTTCAAACACAAAACCGGCCATTTTCCTAAGCCAAATCTCAGGCCCTTTTAATTGAGTGAATTGTATTAGAGACAACAATCTTGGCATTGGGACAGCTGTTACATCATTTTAAAAAGTGTCATTCCCTGCTTCTTCATAGAAATTGCATTTCCAAATCTGTCAGACTAGAACAAGTAAAATGACTGATTACAGTCTACTCTGATATCCGTACATTATTACATGCAATTTGGATGTATTTTTTTCTGTTGAATCTCACAGAACTTTCAGTTCTAACCAGATAAGTCAATGTTTTCATTTTTAAAGAGAAGTGGATTAATTTTACATAGTGTAAAATTCTGACACATGTTCTATTATTCAGCAACAAACAGAAAACCACCTGCTGAGCTTACTAAAGGTATATAACCATATGTGGTGATCTATGCAAATTATGTGTGTGTGTGTGTCTCTAATTTTTTATACACAATTGATTCCATATTCATGGCTGAATAAATAGATGTCATTATCATGGTTCAGCTGCAGGTTATTGTACCCTTATTTCTAATGACAAATCCTGTAACAAGAAGAAAATGAAGGATATTTCTGTCACAAAAAGCCTGTAGCGTTTTTCCAGAAATCTTCCCCTCCAGGATTACATTGTTCAGAGTGTGTCAGCATTCAGTATTAAAAGTTTTCTCAGCTGTAAATTCAGAGAAAGATAAATTTTGCTTTCAGTTGATGAGAATTAAAAGGATTATCTTAGATAACCATCTCTGGAGTTTCATTAGGTATTCCAGACACTTCACTTCATCCCCTGCCTATTATTCAAGCAAGAAAGCTGACTGACATGGAGGCTTGTGATGGCAGCCCTGGTGTACTCTTACAGTTTCATACACAGCAATTACTTCTACTTAGAATCTGTGGCATTGGACAGTGAGTGCCTGTCATGTCTGTCATCTAGCTTGCCTTAATTGGAAAAAATGATGGATCGATGGAAAGACAGGAGGCAGGAAGATGGACAGAAAGATGGAAAGCACCAAATAAAAACAGCAGTGCACAGATTAAAATATATGTTAAGCTTTGCAAACACTGCAAGCGTCCAGACAGCTTGAAAGATGCTTATGTTCAGTTTACAGATTTATGACCTGCTTTCTCCAATATTCATGAACACGGAGAGTATTTGCCTAAGGCATGATACAGTGGCAAAGCATTAAAACTGGCAATAATTGCCTAACACAATGAACAACGTAATTATAAACTTTTGGTTGTTTTACCCAGTGAATTCAAGATACATCCACTACTCTTAAATGTATTTCTCTAAAACAGAAGTCAGTTGCCTACAAGATTTTTAATTCTTCTTGTCTCTTAACTAATACTATTTTATTCTTCTCCATTTGTTTGCAGCATGTAAATTGCAGTTTTACTTAATTCAAAAGATTCTTGATTAATTGGCTGTCAATTCTATTGTAAGTGATATATTTAATAAACCATAATTATAAATCCTTCACAGTCTTCTTATTATTCAAAGTAAGGTGTAAGCAAACTAAGTAACATAAAATTTCATATTCAACCAAGACCATGGTGCTTTGCAGCCAAGTTTTCAGATAATATAAAAACAACTGATATCATTATATTTATCTCCATATCTTTTCACAGGGCAAGGGTAATGTTCTATAGTTCTGTTGGCCAGTCAATTTCCTTGCAGATGTGAAAGCATTATGTTTTACTTAAAAAAATAAAAAATTATTTATGACTATATGTCTATTTCCAGGTAGATCATATTTTTCTCTTCTTGTTCACAACCAAACTTCTTGAATAATTTATCTACATATATATTTTGTTCAAGCCATTGCCCAAACACAATTCAGTCCAATACAATTTGACATTCTCTTTACACTGCTTAAACTGCTCTTTGGAGGACTCCAACAAACTCTGTGTTGTGAAATCTAGAATAATTTCTGTGTTAATATTTTACTGTATGTAATCTTTATCAAATCATTCTCTCCCTTTGGTTTCTTGGTCACTACAGGAACTCTAGGGCTTTCTTCTTCCTCCAGTGTATGGGATAGTTGTAATAAATATTTTACTTACTGGTACTGGTGATTCTTTTTCTCTCTTTTTTCTATCTCTTTCTTAAAGTCTTGTTAGAAGTCTATCAATTTTATTTCTTTCCCTAAAAAACTTTTGAATCTGTTAATTTTATGTACATTGAATATTTTCTATTTTATAGATTTCTCTATTTCAGTTCTTTTTTTATTACTTGAGAAAAGTTATGTGTTGCAATTATTTTGCTTAATATAGACAGTTCAACCATGTTAAAGTAGGGAAAGTTTTGCTTGGCTTTTCAAAAAATAATTACAATCTCTGATTTTAGTTTTAGTCCTCCCTGTACATATGAATTCAATCCTTGTGAATCTGCAGCTTGCAGACAGACTGAAAAGCACAATAAATGAAATAAAAACTTTACTAGAAAGATTCAGAAGTAGATTCAAGTGGGCATAATAAAGAATAAGATGACTTGAAGTAGAACAGTACAAGTTACGAATACTGACAAATATACAAAAAAAAGATTAAAGAAAAGTGAATAGGAACCTAAGAGACTTGTGGAACACTATTAAGCAAACTTGGACATGCAGTTTGGGAATCTCTAAAGGAGAAGAAAAAGGAAAGGGATAGAGAGAATGCCAATACGGCTTGGAGATCTTTTGGGTTCTTTTTTAGATTACTCCATTAAAACAAGTATTGCAATAAAGCAAGTAACAGAAATAGTTTGGTTTCATAGTACTTATAAGAGTTATATTTAGTTAATACTATTGTCTACTGAGTGTGAAATAGCATTGCACCTACAATACAATGTACATACCTGAGTTGAAAAATAATTTATTGGTAAAAAATGCTAATGGTCATCTGAACCTTCAGTGAGTTAATGTTGGAGGAATTTGTCTAATGTTGATAGCTGTTGACTATCAGCTATCAAGTGGTGATTGCCAAAAGTTGGGGTGGCTGTGGCAATTTCTTAAAGTAGGACAATAATAAAATTTTTGGCATTAATTCTTCTTTTCATGAAATATTTCTTTGTGGGATGCTATGCTATTAGATAGCATTTTATTCTCAGTAGAATTTCTTTCAAATCTAGAGCCACTCAAATGCTACCACTCACTGCTTTGTCAACTAAGTTTATGTAATATTCTAAAATTTTTGTTGTCATTTTATCGACATTCACAGCGTCTTCACGAGGAGTAGATTTTCTCCCAAGGGAACAATTTATTTGGTCATCCATGAGAAGCTACACCTCATCTGTTCAAGTTTTCTCATGAGATTACATCGATTAACTCACATACTCACATCTTCAGGCTGCAGTTCTAATTCTACTTCTTTTGGTATTTCTACCACATTGGCCATTGCTTCCTCCACTGAAGTCCTGAAGCCTTCAAAGTCATTAGGACAGTTCAAACCCGATTATTCCAAATTCATGTTAATATTTATATGTTGACCTGTGCCCAGGAATCATGAATATTCTTAATGACATCTATTACAATAAATTCTTTCCAAAAGGCCTTCAATTTATTTTAACTAAATCCATCAAAATAATTAGTCTCTATGTCAGATACACTGTTATAAGATGTATTTCTGAAATATAAAGCCTTGAACATCAAAAGTATTACTTGATTCATGAACTACAGAATTGATGTTGTATAGGTAGGGATGGAAACAAAATTAATATCCTTGTACATTGCTACCTGAGCCATATGAATGACTAGGTACATAGCTACTGTGCAGTATTAGTATTATTTGGGAAGGAATCCTTTTATTTTTCCTTAGAAGTAGTTTTTTTTGTTTGTTTATATAGCTGTCATCATCAGTGATCTTAGCTAGATCATCTGGATAACTTGCTTCAGCTTCTCCAACAGCACTTGCTGCTTCATCTTTCATTTTTATGTTATGGAGATGGTTTCTGTCCATACATTTCATGAAGCTCTGCTAGCTTCAGACTTTTTTTTTAGCTTCTTTACCTCAATCATTCTTCATAAAATTGAAGAGACTGAGGGTCTTCCTCTGGATTAGACTTT
The DNA here is from genome assembly GCF_049354715.1 of Callithrix jacchus. NCBI lineage: Eukaryota > Metazoa > Chordata > Mammalia > Primates > Cebidae > Callithrix > Callithrix jacchus. Next base: position 175,424,480 of record NC_133503.1, on the reverse strand, counting down.
AGCTTAAGGGACTGTTATGGCTGGTTTGAATTTTCCATATCGACCACTTAAACGTTCTTTCTATTAGTAATATGGCTGTTTCAACCTCTTATCATTTGTTTGTCACTGGAGTAGCACACATAATTTGCTTCAAGAACCTTTTCTTTGCATTCACAACCTGACTGACTGTTTGGCACAAGAGGCCTGGCTTTCAACTTTTATGAGCTTTCAACATGCCATTCTCGCTAAGCTTAATAATTTCTAACTTTCGATTTTAAGTGAGAAACGTATGACTTTTTCTTTCACTTGAACACTCAGAAGCCATTTTAGGGTTATTAAGTGACCTAATTTCCATTGTGTTGTGTGTTTCAGGGAATAGAGAGATCAAAGAAGAGGGAAAATGATGGAAAAACAACCAGACTGTGGAGCGGTTACAACACATAGAATATTTATTGATTAAGTTTGCCATCTTATGTTGACACAGTTTATGAGTTTATGGCACTCCAAAACAATTACAATAGTAACAACAAAAATCACAGATCATGAATTATGATTTGACATACAATAGTAATGAAAATGTTTGAAATATGAGAATTAACAACATAATACACAGAGATATAGATGATGATTATAGACACAATAATAATAAAAATGTTTGAAATATTATGAGAATTAACAAAATGATGCACAGAGATTTGATACAAACACATGCTTCTAGAAATTTGAAAAATGATTCCAATAAAAATATGTCAACAGAAGATTGCTACAAACCCTCAATTTGTTAAAAAAAAAAAAACAGTATCTAGAAAATATAATAAAGCAAAGTACAATTCAATTAAGAATGCCTGAGTTCAATTAAATAATGCCTAACCCTTTTCTGTTTTTATTAAAAGCATTATAATATTATAATCCAAAAAGTTCAATGATGTACAAATAAGATGAACTGAAAGACAAAGACATGTAGAAACAATATAATCAAACTTTCAAACGTCAAAGGCAAACAGAGAGTTTGAAGGCAGCAGGAGAAAAATAACACATTATGTATAGGAGAATTTCAGCAAGATTATTGACGATTTCTCCTTAGAAACTTTAGTGCCCAGAAAGCAGTGGGCTGATATATTTAAAGTACTAAAATAAACAATAACAACAAAAATACAAAAACAACAATAGCAATAAAACTGTCAACCCAGAATTCTATCCAGCAAAATTGTTCTTCAAAATGAAGGGAAAAAGACAGACATTTCTAGATAAACAACACCTTAGGGGTTTATAACCACTAAACCTGCCCTGTAAGAAATACTCATGGGAGTCCTTCATATTGACGTAAAAGAACACGAGACTGCAACTTTAAGTCATTTGAAGAAACAAAGAATACTAACAGCATTATTATTTTCAAATATGAGAAAGTGCAATATTGTTTTGGTTATTCATGTCCTCTGAATAGGCAACTCTATTAACAAACATATAATGAAATAAAATATTCTGTCATGATCTGTCCAGTCATTGAAATAAATACACAGTCTAGTTTTTGCTCTTCATGGAAACTGAATCCACATGGCTCAGTACCTGAAAGTCCAAAATGGGGTCCAGACATGCATATACCCTCTTGTTTTATGAGAGAGAGAAGAGGACAGGATAAATAAAAAGTACTTGTTCTCCCATGATTGTGGACCACAAAGATGCCAGATTTGTGGGGCAACTGTGGATGCACCTGGAAAATTAACTTGTGGAGAATTTCTTTACAACAACCCTCTGGGTTTCCTAGAAGCAATAAATGGAGGAAAACATATATTATTTAATTTGTTTGGTTTTGTAATAGGAAATCTAATTTAAACTTGCTAAAACAAAGAGAAAATGTATTCTCTCACAGAACTGGAAAAAGAGTAGGTTTCTAAACTCATTGAAGAGATAGTGATGAGGCCATCACAGTCATTAGTTTTATCTATCTCTTGACTCTTCTATCCTCAAGACTGTCTTTATACAGTTGCTCTCAGGGTTCCCAGGGGACTGCTCATAGCAATCAGGATTCTAGGTTTACTCATATTTCTAAGGGCCCTTACTAAAGAGCAATGAAATTTCCCAGAAGCTCTCAGCAGACTTCTCAAATCATATAACTGTGAATAAATCCCACGTCTATTTTCCAATCAATCACTGACAAATGAAAAGATAAATACTGTGATTGATTTTGACTAAAGAGCTAACTTAATTTCTACTAAGTTATATAAACTGCACAGAAAGGTGTATATATTTAGAAAAATTGGCTCATTTATACTAAGAAAATGGAAGAAGGAATATGAAAGGTGGCTGGTGGAGCAACTATCAAAATCCAATATTAGAAGCTTTTTGGTTATTTAAGAACCTATTTAATATTTATCTATCTATCAACCTGTATATGGATATGGAATAAGTACTTCAATATATCACTCTCTCTCTCTCAATATGCACACACACACACACACACACACACACACAGTTTGATGATACAGTTCTTTTTAAATTGGTTGTCCAGTCTACTTGTTTTCAACTAAGTCTATAACTAAAAATACACAATCAGAAATTGTTTAGGGCTAAGAACCTGAAAGGTTCTGGTTTATCATGACAATTGCTGTGCTCTGTTTGGGTCATAAGACCTTAATTTAATACCTTGTCTTTCTCTTTCTTACCTAGCAGGTGATTTTACCAATTGCCTCTGGCAGTAACACACTTGCTTTTTAGATATCTGTATTCTGGTTGTCCCCTTTTTCAGTTACACAACATTCTACCGGAGGCACTTGGGAGACGTTTGTGGATGAGCATTTTTTTTGTTCCAATCTTATTTTATCCAAATTCCCAAACTTTGATATGGCTCTTGAAAGCTTTTCTGAATCCTGGAGACTAAACTATATTTGCTTTACTATAATCCATAGGCAAAGACAGCTTATCTTAAGATAAACATATTTTTTCTCTCCCAGATTTCAAATGAGACACACACAGACCAAAGTTTTCTTTACATTTAAAAGTGTCATATAATGTCATAGAAAAGATTCAAATTGGTCCAACGTTCTATTTTTCCTGCTAAGATTCCTAATGAATCATCCATTGTCAGAAGCTGATATGTCTCAATGTAAAATAGGTCATAGTTAAAATAACAACAAAAAATTACAGAATATTAGTATTCCTTAATTCCTATGACAGAAAAAGAAGAACCTTATTGTTTGACATCTATTTTAGTCCAGATTTATATTCTAGAATGTTGTTTTCAGCTTTCCATTTCTGATCCAAACATCTGATTTATTAGGATGGTGACTGAAGAACCCCTGGCTGAAATCCCTTAAACATAGTGACAGTGGCTGTGCAGCATCATAGGGCAAGTCTAAGAGAAAGGCTGTCTTCTGAATTTTCAGTTCAGAAGCTTATTAACATTACAAAGGGTCAAGGATCACTAACTGCAAGCTCTGCTGGCCACAGTATTGTCACTAGCCTAAAATTAGCTCTGTACATAGCTGCAGAGTTACTGCTAAAAATGATTTGGATTACTTGCTTTCGCCTTCACATTAATGGTATAACAAAAAAGGTACCTGCAAAGCATTGCTGAATACAGAGAAAGAGATTTTCCAAAAGCAAATTTCTTCACGGTTTTGTATATTCTGAATTTTATTATATTCTTATTCTCCCACCCCCGCAAAAAAAAAAAAAATCACTAACAAGTAGAATAACTTAGTTGAACCATGATTTCCAATGAAGAATGCACAGTTTCCAGTTTGTCACACATAAGCCTGTGGGATACCCATATTGCCTATGGGAAAGTTATACTTAATCAAAATTGGAGTTATTTGAAGTAAAAGGAAGGAATACTACTGTTAAATCAGACAACTATATTTACTGTAGGAATACTAGGAAGTTATTGGATTTCCTGATAAAATAATTTAGGAAGGCTCAGGGCATGAAGATTGATTGAATTCCTGAAAATATAACTTACCAGTATTCCCTATTGAGTGAGTCCAGGAATCAGAGACTCCATATATAGTTTTTTTTTTAATCATTATAAGACTTTAAGAAATTTGAAGCATATATAAATATATTTTTCTCTGAAAAAATTATGTTGTATTTTCTCTTTCATCATTTCATTATATTTTTATTAAACTTCAAATATTTATAAATGGTAAAAACAAAGCTTTTGAGAAATATTGTTTCTATTACAAAGTATAATTGAGTTGGTTTCTAAAGGGATGCAGTCTATAATACAGCTAGAGATGAGATAAAATGCAATCAATGTAAGGGTTAATACATTGCTGAGATTGCAAGAAAATAAGGTAAGGGACCAAGTGGCCCTTCCAAAGAAATAGAACATAAGCAGCTAAAGGTGACTTATAATCCAAGAAGTGATGTTAATCAAGGAAGAAAGTTGATTTTGTTTTCTAGGCAAATTCATTATCAGTTTAGGAAAGATCAGGTGAATTACAAACTTCTATTAAGTTTGGAACGGAATCTGAGACAAAAATTAAGTATAGACCCTCATTGGGAGCCAAATGCTCACTAAAACAAGAATCAGAAACTATACCAATCAGCAAGAGGAAGTTAAAGAAAATCATCCTTTTCTGCTATGGCCGTGGGTTAATAGTAACATATTCTGTTATAGATCCCACGGGATCTGAAGATCACATTAGCGGTAGACATTTAATAGTAAAATCATATATTGATGAACAAAAGTAAAGTTTAAGATAGTTCCCCAAGTTAGCAATGTTCCTTACAACTTTGGAGGTACAATTGAAACTCATTTTTTATTTTTTTATTGCATTTTAGGTTTTGGGGTACATGTGCAGAACAACTCATTTTAAAGGAAGCTGTTCTCTGTTCAGGCCCTCAGGATTTCAGCAGATTAAATTGAAAAATGAAAAAAGGAAAATGATCTCAGTATCAAAAATGAACTACTGTAGATAAAAAGAAGTCAAACAAGTAAAAGTCAGCAGAAAAACAGGAGGAACTAATCTACATATCCTGCCTGTCCATCAATAAATCCAATGTTTTTTTGAATTATCAGTTCCAAAATATAGAGAAATTATTTCAAATAATTTTAAATCAAAAGGTAAAAATATAGAAAAGTCTTTACTTGTTTGCAAATATTCAACACAATTTTTGGATACTAGAAATATAAATGTTAAAATTACAATTACAATAACTACATTAAACATAAAACTTAATTTAGCTAAAGAGACAATTAATGAATCATTTGTTATTTATTCCAAACTGACCCAGTTTATTAGGACACAGAAAAAAAAGCAACAGAAAATATCTAAGGGAAGATGTTGATTTAAAACACTGATTTAGTTGTATTAGTATAAGCAAACTACGTATGATCATGGATTAAACATGTTGCCAACTGGTAACATTTTTAATTGTTAAGACAACCTAATCACTCTAATTTTACAATTTTCCATAAAGGTGGCCAATAATCATCACTAGGAAAGCATAAGACTTCACAAATTAGAATATTTTCTTACACTTATTTCACTTAAGTTTGGATCATAGATTAACAAGGAGAGATCAGACCTGTGTGTGCACATGTGTATCTGTGTATTTGTATTGTACTAGCTCTTTGAATTGGAAATTGGAATTTTGTGTCTAAGACTGACCTACAATAAATGAGTGGAAGTATAAGAATGCCCATGACATTGTATGAGAGAATATATAAGAAAATTTAGGGAAGCGGTAATGTGAGAGTGAACAGTTTATGTTCAAGCACCTACTTTAAACATAAAGAAATGCACTGGAAATGACAATAAACATCTAATGTGAGATGGCTTAGCAGTGGTTGACATCTTGAAGCCAAGGTCAAAAAAGAAGTATATGCTCTTGGATGTATTCTTTCAAATGTCAACAGAAACTATAGAACCACAAGTTAACTGAGGCCAAATGGTGAACTTAATACCTAGAAGCAGAAGAAATATAATTCTACAATTAGAGTGCCTTTGTTAATAGAGCTCTTTGTCTGTAAACCAGGGAATGTATGGAGTTGAGAGAGACAGAAAAACATCAATTGTGTTTCATGTTTTAATTGACAGAAAAAGAAAATGAGTAGACAAGTGAAAGCAGACATCAGACATTTTAGTGGAAAACATAGCTAGTGTCTACATCTCAACAAACTCACTGAAAGTTTATTAATTTAAAGGGAAGCAGGATTACCTTGAAGAGAGAACTCGAAACCTCATAAGATATATGCCTAGTAAAACAGTCTGTTGATTCTTCCTCAAAAGAGTCTGCAGTTAATTGTCAAGGCAACTTCACAAAGTAGTTATTATTCAGACTCTTCAAGAACTTTTTGACAGAAGTATCAAAAATATCTACTAAGAATGATACCTTGTCAGGTGGTTGACATGAGAAATATGGAGGTCAGATAGTAAGTTCAGTTCTCGATCAAGCCAAACTCACAGTGTGCTCTATGGAATCATAATGAACCCTGATAATATTTCTTCACTTAATAAAGTTACTGAATATGTAAGTGGAATAAACCTGTTCAGTGATAGAAGGTCCCCTGTCTTGATTTCCAGATTTATGGGGTAGGTGCTGTTACTGTAGGAGGACCAAATGAAACAAAACTGAAACTGTTCTCCACTGCAACAAGCTTGAAATCAAAACCAGTATTGCATTTCTGGAAATATCGAAGAGGTGAGTTTTCCCATGAAAGATATGAAAACTTTGGTAGTGGTGTATCCCTGCAGCATATCTCATTCAATTTTCTTTCTTTCTTTCTTTCTTTTTTCTTTCTCTTTCTTTCTTTCTTTCTTTCTTTCTTTCTTTTTCTTTCTTTTCTTTCTTTCTCTTTCCTTCTTTTTCTCTTTCCTTCTTTCTTTTCTTTCCCTCTTTCTTTCTTTCTTTTTCTTTCTTTCTTTCTTTCTTTCTTTCTTTTTCTTTCTTTTCTTTCTTTCTCTTTCCTTCTTTCTTTTTCTCTTTCCTTCTTTCTTTTCTTTCCCTCTTTCTTTCTTTCTTTTTCTTTCTTTTCTTTCTTTCTTTCTCTTTCCTTCTTTCTTTTTCTCTTTCCTTCTTTCTTTTCTTTCTCTCTTTCTTTCTTTCTCTTTCCTTCTTTCTTTTTCTCTTTCCTTCTTTCTTTTCTTTCTCTCTTTCTTTCTTTCTCTTTCCTTCTTTCATCTCTTTTTCTCTCTTTCTTTCTTTCTTTCTTCTTTCTTTTTTATTTTTGAGATGAAGTCTCATTGTGTTGCCCAGTCTGAAGTGCAATGGTGGGATCTTGGCTCACTGCAACATTTGCCTCCCAGTGATTTTCCTGCCTCAGCCTTCCAAGTAGCTGGGATTACAGGCATCCAGCACCATGCCAAACTAATTTTTGTATTTTTAGTAGAGATGCGGTTTCACCACGTTGGCCAGACTGGTCTTGAACTCCTAGCCTCAAGTGGTCCACCTTTGCCTTCCAAAGTGCTGAGATTCCAGGCACCAGCCACCAAACCCAGCCTCCATTCAATTATTTTAGATGGCTTTAGCAGGTCCATGATGGACAATGACAGACAAATATGAACCCTTTTGTGCTTAACTAGGCGGTAGCTTGGTTTTGAAACTACTATTTCTACATGTAAAACCTTAACTTAAAAGTTTATTGTAGCCATTGTTATTGGGACGTTGGGAATGCATTATCTGGTTTCATTATTGACAGGTTAACAGGTGCAGCAAACCACCACGGCTATGTATTTGTATGCCTATGAAACAAACAAAACCACCATGGCTATGTAACAAGCCTGCACATTCTGCACATGTATCCCTCAGAACTTAAAATATAATTTTAAAAAAAGACACACACACACACACACACACACTCACACAGCGGGAGAGAGAGAGAGAGAGACTATATTTGTTTTCATATGGTTATATGCAAAGAACAACAATCCAGCTTACTGGTTTTATTTCACGTTTACGTCAATTTTCTCATGCTCTGAATAATAGTTTATAGAGGAACACTCATGACCTTGACAATCAACAGCAGATAACAGTAATTTGTTATAGTGATGACTTCAAATTAAATAAATCTGTGAAACTGGAAATGTCAGGTTCTCTAGATGCCATATAAAACACATGTATAATCCCAATAAAGTTCTTGTGTCATTTCATATGTCCTACATGGACACTTTTTATGTAAACTTCAAGGACATGCTTGTGGAAATCCTTTAAGATAAAGTGCAATTTCCTGCTCCTTGCACCTCCAATCACTGTGAATGAAATCTCTATGATAGTAGACAACTCTAGAATTTGAAATAATATTGATTACCCTTAAAACACAGCTCCAACTTATTTAATGATTTACCTGGAATGTTGCCTAGTTCAAATAATGTCCAGAGGAAAAGAGGCCTCTGCTACAGCTCCAGGATATGGTAAAATTATTATTTCTTGTGTTGTATAATATAGCATATTTAGTAATATACCATGATATGTATATAATTGTCAAGGCCTAATGGGAATTACACAGATTTTTAGAGTTTGGTGAAAAACATATGCATTTTGTGGCAGAGAACTACTTTCTATTTGCTTATAGTATCTGTGACGCTACCAGGCCCTAGATGTGAATGACTTCCTAACCAGGATCATAAATTATTGCTGAGACCTAAAGCTGCTCATCATGAACTGAGTTTTATCTCATCAGCCATATTATTAAGTCATATTTGTACAAGGACAATTCACCATTTAACTCAGATTTAAGTAGCTCCAGAAAACCCAAGTAAATTGCAGGAACGGATTGCCATAACAACTACCTCTGCCACACTGTTACCTAACTGTAATCTATACCTAGAGCTTTATGAATGCTCTCCTAATGCCAATTTACAGAAGAAGAAGAAACTTGAGTCTCATTCACAAATGAGTCTTCACGATGTATGTGTATTAATTAGATGATTAATGCAGACATGTAATAGTCCCTTTTATGAATGACCCAAAAATATAATAGTTAAAAAAAAACTTTATGATGAGGAGAGCTATGAGGAACACACTTTCTACTACTTTTTATGGATTACCGGTATTCTAGGGTTTTCATTTACATTACTTTCTGTATTATGAATGATTTCAAGTCCATTTCATCAGGGTCTGGACTAAATTTATAAGTGTCAGAAAATAAATTTATTACATACCTGTGAGAGAGGTATGAACTATGAAGATTTTTTATTCACAATAATGCCTCCCAGAAAGCATCTTCTGCAGAATCATCTGTTAGGATCATCTATATTTGAATGTCAGAAACCTCTCTATCAAGTCTCTTACAATTCCCATGAACAGAGGGACCATGGTAAGGGATGGAGAATATTTAGATTCAAAAATATAAAATTTCCCCCAGTAAGGCTGATTTGATTACTGCTATTGTTTAATTTCTAACATGATAACAGAGACAGATACTGGCTCTCAAAAATGGCATTATTCTTATGGAACCAGCTGGTCACCTGAAAAAGAGCAATTAGATTAGATTAGTTCCAACACAGATAAAGCAGTAATTTGTTCTTAACAGAGTTGTTATCTACTCCAGATATGTGTTTACTGTCTCTGTTCACAGTATCTTCATCAGCTCCAAATTTTATTGCCTTCAAATGCCGCTGTTTCAATGAGGCTTTGTACAACTATTGACTGAGACCAATGTAGAGCACTGAACTCATCTCCACGGGTCTTCACATGAATGCTGTCTCTTGAAAACAGTTACCCTGATGGAACTTTAGAATGAGTGTCAAACCTCAGCTAAGTTACAAGTTTTTGGAAAGTACTGTCAGTTTATGGTACACTCTTTTTGAACCTGGTATACACCTTGAGCAACAACAACAAAAAAACCTAATATACAAAACCAATTACTGTAGCTGCAGCACATGCCTCTGGAAGTCAAAGGAGTTGGGAAAATATAGAAATTATGTCTATCAGTATCACACTCAGAGATCCATTTCTGAACATTTTATTCCTTCTCTCCAGTATTCATTAGTTGGGTTATGATTTCTGGTTCCCTCAAACCAAATGAGAAATATTTTTGCTAAGGGACATAATAAGACATTCTACTAAATTGGAAGTTGTGCTAAAAATTAGGGACTTCGATTACCTGATGTCAGCTGTCCCACAGGCCAAAAAGGAGTTGTCATATTGGCTAAGGTAATCAATACAAAGTATATGACTGTAATTTGAAGATTATTGAAACACATATATGATAATGACTCTCCAAGATGCAACTAAAGGATCAGACTTCTTGGGAAAAATGATATTGATCACTCTACCAAACAAATAAAACAGACTAGCCAAAGTGATAGCTAGTGATAAGCCTTTTAATGACTAAGTTCCTAGGCAATAACACTTGACCAGCTGTGTGGGGAAGACTCTGATTTATTACACTTGTATTTCCCTTCTCAGTGATGAAGTAGGAGTGACTTTATTATCACGAGAAAAATATAGGTAGTATACAACCAAGATAAAAATGAGAGGTCACAAAGGTACACAAATGGGACAAGAAATAGATTGAATTGGGAAAAGTTGTGCGTGTCTGTGTAACTTCTATTTTCTGAATGCTTTCTTTTTCAATTTTTCTTTGGGATCCCACTCTAATATAATCTTCTCTTCAGTCTTGGACTTGAACAAAATACTACACTACTGGCAACTAATAAGACTTCCTGATTTGATGGACAGTACAACCATTAAGTCTGGTGTTGCTGCATCCCCGAACACTTAATGGTGATGAATCAAAAAGAAGAAAAAGGAGGAAATTGAGCATATAGTTTCATCCTCAGTTCTCTATCTCATGGACAATTCTGAGATGAGTTAGTCCCTCATGCCCAACCTAGCAGACATCTACTAAGGAATTTGCTAGATTTAAAAAATGAATTATTGCTATATACCTTTCCTTGCCTCATTTATCATGTTTTCACACATCTTTACCACCCTTTATGTGTCCCCTTTAAATTCAAGCTTAGCATCGTAATCCTTGTCTTAGGCTTTAAAAGCAAACCATATTCTTTTCTTTCGAGAAGTCTAATAAAACAGAAATAGATCTCATTTAACTAATCAAGAAGTTTACAGCACATATGAAAACTGTTATCACAAAAAGGAAGACACCTGTTTAGTCAGAGTTTTCCAAAGATGTGTGTATATGTGTGTGTGTGCATATATATATGGATATTTATTTTAAGGAATTGGCTCATGCAATTGTGGAGGCTGGCAGTCCAAAACCTATATGGTGGATAGGCAGGCTGGAGTTGTGGGGGAGAGGCAATGAAGGCCAGCTGCTGTACAATTCCCTCTTGCTCATGGAAGGTGATTCTTTTGTTCTATTCAGGTTTTCAATTGATGGGGCCTACCTACATTATGGAAGGCAATCTACTTTACCCATTCCACCAATTAAAATGTCAATCTCCCTAAAAAACACCCTTACAGAAGCATCCAGAATAATGTCTGGGCACGTATCTGAGCACCATGGCCAAGCCTAAATGACATATAAATTAACCATGACAACATTTTAAAGTTATGACCATATTTAAAATTATTTAAAAAATTAATTTAATAGTGGTCTCAGTACACATAAAGTTATAAAGTGTATGCCAAAAAATGTAGAAACTTTGACAACATGGGAAATTTACTAAAAAATAGCAATGAACAAAACTGACTCAAAATAATTAGAAATACTGAATTATACTGAACTATCAAATACATTGAAGAAGCTGGAAAATCTCTTAACAACAAAATATTGTTAACAGATGGCTTTAGATGGGCTTTTACTAAACTTTCCAGGAAGAGGTATTTATATCTTATTATAGCTTTATAAAAAAGATATATTATTTCACAAATTTCACAAGCCATATCTTTAATATTAAAATAACACAAATGCAGAAGTAGAAAGGATGTTTATGTCCATAACTCACAAACAAAAATGCAAAATTGCAAATTAAATATTAGCAAACTGAAATAATAAAAGTTTTAGAAAATAATGCACTTGAATGAAAAAATATGTTGTTCTCAAATTTGGTTTATGTCAAGATGATAGATGGGGAAAGCTTAGAGATTTTAAGAATGTCATGAATTCATTAAGAAATTAAATGATTAAAGAATTAGATAATTTTAATAGATACAGAAAAACAATATAGTAAAATATACTGTAAACGCATATCTAAAATAGTTCTGTGAGTAATATATACTTTAAAAATATATGCCTTATTTACAATGAGAAAAATGCAAGCTACAACCAAAATAAGATAAATTTTATAACCAAATTATTGTCAAAAATTAAAATCTAAGTATAGAAACTAATAGCAAGCATTTAGAGATTTTATAAAATATTTCTGAGAATATAATTTGGCTCACAATACAAAAATAATTTGAAAATTTTTAGTGTGCATTGGCAGTGACACATCCAATTATACATTTAAAACTAAGTTAAACTTTTGTATATTTATTGAATTAGGCTACAAATTTACATACATGTCAATATTAATTATTATATTGCATATTTTATAGTAAACAATATATCAAAATATTTAAGTTACCAATCCATAATTAAGCCATGTGTAAAAGAAGGAGCTCTTATTTCAAGATAGCTTGTTTTATTTTCATTAAAATAAAAATGTTTCTCCTGAAACTTACTGAAAATTTGATATACTTTTACAGTAGAAAGATTTTGTAATATGTGAGAAAAAGCAAGTATATTATCCATTCTAAATTATGTAAAATACTATTTAAATATTTTCTCAGAATTCGAATGTATATTTATATTGAACCAGGAAAATATTCTGATTGTTCCTAAATAATCAATTTAAATTTGGAGTTACGTCTTTTTCATAATAGCTGAAGGTCTACATACAAGGTAAAACATGTAAGGTAAAATAGTATAGTTAGACAAGAATTTAGGAACTGTTTTTGTCTTTGATTAATCTCACTTCTAAATATTATATTTCTAATCACAATTCTGGCTTGCAGTTGTGGAGATAGGTGGTGATGATAAATAGATAATAGATTAGAAGGTAGGTAAGTAGATGACAGATACAAAAGTAGGTAGATGCATTCATAATAAAAAAAGAAAAAGGAAATAGAAGAGCAGAGAAAGAGAGGAAGAGAGAGAGAAAGGAAAGGAAAAAGAAAAATGAAGAAAGAGAAAGCAAGAGCGAGGATAGAAGGAAGGAATTATGGAAAATGAAGTGTATTATGAATCACCTCTTAATTATGGATATCCATAGTCTGTAATACTTCATCTCATTTTTATTAAAAGGAATATCTACTCATTATATGTTGTATCATGGTGAGTTCCCAAATATGCTGAAAATACAGAAGCTAAATGTAATATAAAACTTACATTTTAATACAGTGGGCATATTAAGAGTGTAGAAATTTCATTTCTATGAACATTCTTAACATCCAGAGGCTGGGAACATCAAAAACAGATGTGTGAAATGTCCAATACATTCCAACATTTAAACATTCCACTTCATAATTGCTTATTTCAGTACTTATTTTAAAGCCCTGGAAAGCCTTCAGACTCTGAATCGTGAGTAAAAATACTTGGAAACCTTGTAGGTTTGTGTGTTGAGAATAATGGCATGCAAAACACCATTTCTTACTAAACTGAGACTGACAAGAGTCAATTGTAAATTTCCTGATGAGTTCAGGTGATTGTAAGAACAGTGTTCCTATTACACATACATTCAATCACTGTGTACTTTGTGACAACCAAGGTAACCTCTCTCTGGTACAGACATAAGAGGCGTAAGACATAAGGCGTATAGACATAAGAGAGAGGAAAAAAGGAAGGCCCACCCCTTACTTATGTCTTTTATAGTACAGATTTTGAACTATGAGTATATTTCAAAAGAAATTCTGTTTTTCATTTTCTTAGATTTTCTGATCTGGAAACAAGTATCCTGAAGTAAATGAACCCTTTCCTGGCTAGCGCAGAGAAGCAGTCTCTAAGGTGACTAAATCCCAAACAATATCAGAGTTTAGAAATAGGAATATGTACCTTAAATTTATCTAAGAAGCAAAGAGTGATTGGTAATATTTCACAGCTCAGTAGCAACATACTCTGTTTAGTCAACCCTCTATTCATCCAGTTTTTAAGGTTAATAATCAATTATTACTGGTTTCATTCTAACAGCAATGCTATTCAATTTAAGTGAAACTCAATTTCTTCAGAACTGTTCTGTTTGTATTTGGAAATTTTAATTTCTTTAATTAACTAGTTATATTACTAAATTTTGCTTTTATCATGTTATGAATAATTCAAAATGAACAATTGTAAAGTACTGTGCAATATCTGATAGCACTCAGTGACTACATATCCAATTACAGGTACCATATTAGTTATAATGAGGTTTACATTATTCAGAAAATAAATTCCAGTTGAGTGAAACAGCTGTATATACTGGATCCTTTACCTTAAATCTGATGATGCATTTGGGTGAAGTGAATGCATAATTCTATTAAAATGTAAAAATATGTGGGATTTTTTTCTTACTTTTATAATTTCTGAAATAAAGTTCTAATATCAATGCATTGTATTCCAAGTCTCCATCATAGGTTTTGGGTTATAAACCCTCACAACATACACAACACATTTCGTGTGTTTTTAATAGAAGTCTCAAATCCACTATACCCAATACTTTCTATATATTTGCCAAATCAATCATACAGTCCTGAATTTATCCTTTTTCCTAATTTCCAAAAAGTTACTTATTTTCAAAGTAGTTTTTTAAAAAAACAAGTGCATTCTTCAACTTACAACTTGCCCAAACACTTATTTTATGCTAGCTCCAACACACCAACGTTTAGACAATAAAGTATTTTAAAAGATATCATAAAATTAGAAGAGCTATTTTTTGTCTACAATACATACAAACTAATAATAAATGTAACATCACTCAAGCAACATTAAGTTATGCCACAATATTACTTATGTATTATTGGCAATTATATTATTGACATAGATTCAAATATATTATGAGCTTTGAAAGACTGAGGACACTGATTTTTTTCCACAGCATATTTAGGCATGTATTAAGTGAAACATATACTTGCTTAAAATTATCTTCATAAAAAATTTTCACAAAGCCAATGGAGGAAATAAGGACAGTTTTTTACCTGTGTAAGACATAAAGATCAATTTAATGAGCGAACCTATCAGTTTGATTCTTAACTATGGAATTCAGATAAATAAAAATAACTCCATTGTCTCTTCTATATTTGAATGGTTGTGTTGGCAACAATCAGAGTATGTAAAGTTTTATGATAAATTTTCTAATTTCTAGATAAAGATTAAACAATTTTTAAAGCCTTTTTAAATAGTTAATGTGTCAGTTTGTGCCATTTAACATTTGCAAACAATATGTTTTATGTAAAATAAATCATGAGGAAGTGACAAAATATGGAAACTTTTTGTTGTTTGTGGCTTAAGCTTAATAAGAACTAGATTGTATTACAAGTGCTTGTTTAACTTTCAGAAAATCTGTCATTATCTTTTGCAATGTGGCTGAGCCATTTTACATTTTCAGGTTCTCCAAGTCCTCTCTCCAGCATTTGGTGACATTGTTACATTTCACTTCAGCTATTCTGATATTTGCTTACTATTATCTGATCATGCTTTTTCATATGTCATAAGCATTATTTTATGTACTTGATTAACATCTGTATATTCTATTAATTCAAATGTTGACTCATGTCTTTTGCTCAATTTTTCATTGGGTTGTTTATATTTTTCTGGTTAATTTTGAGAGTTATTCAGAGTGTAAATGCAAGTCCTACATAGGATATATTGTTTGCAAATATTTTCTCCCAGACTGTGTACAAACACGTCTTTTTGTCCTCTTTATAGAATATTTTTCAGAACAACAATTCCAGTTTTTGTTTGTGTCTTAATTTTGAGAAGGAGCAGTTCATAAAATTTTAAATTATTATTATTATTTTTTAAGCTGGTGAGCACAAATTGTGAGTTTTATTATTATTATTTTTATTTATTTATTTATTTATTTATTTATTTATTTACTTATTTATTTATTTGAGACAGAGTCTCACTCCATCACCAGGCTCCAGGCTGGAAGGCAGTGGCGCGACTTCGGCTTACTGCAACCTCCGCCTCCTGGGTTCAGGCAATTCTCCTGCCTCAGCCTCCCACCACGCCCAGCCAATTTTTTTTTGTATTTTTTAGTGGAGACGGGGTTTCACCATGTTGGCCAGGACGGTCTCAATCTCTTGACCTCGTGATCCACCCGCCTCGGCCTCCCAAAGTGCTGGGATTACAAGCGTGAGCCACCGCGGCCGGTCTGTGAGTTTTATTTAACTGCAAGTGATGTAACCTATGTAACACATTCTTTTCTCATTCATGTTTTTCAATTGCTAACATTATCTCTACAGAGACAAACTTTGTAAAATATGCCTGATTGGTAAATTATTAACTCTATCTGTCAAGTGATAATATTCTGTGGACAGCCTTTGAAATAATATTTTGAGACTTTATTTACAATCATTGAACACAGACAGTTCTGTAAAACTGACAAGTAGTTACAGGCCCCTTAAACTCAAAGCATACATATATTTTATTTATTTATTTATTTATTTATTTATTTATTTATTTATTTATTTATTTATTTTTGAGGCAGAGTTTCCTTCTTGTTACCCAGGCTGGAGTGCAATGGCGCGATCTCGGCTCTCCGCAACCTCAGCCTCCTGGGTTCAGGCAATTCTCCTGCCTCAGCCTCCTCAGTAACTGGGATTACAGGCACGCGCCACTGTGCCCAGCTAATTTTTTGTATTTTTAGTAGAGATAGGGTTTCACCATGCTGACCAGGATGGTCTCGATCTCTTGACCTCGTGATCCACCGGCCTTGACCTCCTAAAGTGCTGCGATTATAGGCTTGAGCCACTGCGCCTGGCCCACATACATATATTGTAAAATTTCAATAGCCTGTTTTCTTCAAAAGTAATTTTCTACTGCTCTTTCGATAAAAATGTAAAAAAGACAACATTTATAGTTTTAAAACCCATATGTAAACTAAATCAAATTTTTCTACAATGATACCTCTTTCCAAAAAGTTTTTAAAAAATCACAGAATAATGTGATGTTGAACCAAAGATTCTTGCCACAATAACAGCATTTTACTTTTAAGAAATTCTGTGCATGTTGTATATTCCCTTTTTAACCTTTCATGCTAGATTTCAACTATGTGTATCTTATGTAAACACATTGGATTAATCCTAGTCATTCATATTTATGCAATAGACTGCCATAGATATGAACAGTTACCATGTTAACTATAATACATTTATTGCAAAAATAACAAAACACAATCTTTATGAAAGCTTAAAAAACGCTTGTAATAAGAGACAACCAACACTGCACTAATTTTCAGTAAAAATTACCTTTCCTCCTACCTTTCCCCTGCTTTGAATGGTGCCTTTTATTGCATGTTAATACACAAAGATATTTCTAGCACGTATACTTAAGTTAGCCTCTTATCTTACATGGCTGCTTTCTTTTCTGATACACAGACATTATCAAAAGTCACTGAGATTAGACTCCTAGTTTCAGATTTTTTGTTCCTTTTTATGTTCCTCTAGAATAATTTTACTCAGAAAAGGATAACTTGAAAAACTTAAGGAACAAGAAAAAAATTATGTAACATAGGAACTTGAAACTTGTAGCATTCAAAAACTGTAAATATATTAATGGGCTCCTTGAACCTACCACTTAGGACAAAAAGTCAGAATAACTTTCTGAACGTAAATGTAAAAATAAAGCACTTTTATTAATTTAGGAAAACTAAACTTTCAGTAACAACATATTAAATCTTCATAATACACAGCCAAAAGTATTAGAAAATCACTGCCAGATACTCTGATGCACCATCCTGAAAATAAGTCTGATATATACCATTAAAATATATAACAAAGAAACAAAGTATGGCATTTATTTCACAGAGAGAAAAGATAGTTTCATCACACAAACAGATTTGCAGATTTCAGCTTTAAGTTCTAGAAATATATTTTAATCTCTAGAAAAACAAGATTCACCCTTTAAATAAAAAAGTCTCTATACACAATCCATTATTAATACTCTTTGTGCTCTTGAAATGTAAAACATTTAGAAATTTTAAATTCCAGAAATTTTCACCAGTTAACCTATTTGTCTTCAACATGTTCTAAATTTCCTTCCAAGAATCACATTAATATTTTAAGTTCATCTATCCAATATGGATGAAGCAACTCTACTTTTTCTTCTTCTTTGGTGGTTCATCCCTGAAACTGTGATCTGTGCTAGTGCTGCTCCTATTGGAAGAGCTGGAATCTGAGTCTGAATCAGGGGAGGAGGAAGAGTTGTGGAGGAGGCTGAGGATGAGGAACTGGAAGAGCTTTCATCAGCATCACTGTCCTCTGAGGAGGAGGATGTAGCTGTTTCTTCTCTCTCCAATGAATAATCACTGGCTGAATGGTCGCTGCTACTGCTACTGCAATGAGTTATACTCTTAGACCTTTTATCTTGGTCTTTCTTTCTACATTGGTTTCTCCAGGGCTGGTAAACATGAGGAAAGAAAAAATTCTTTGTTTTAATAATAATCTGTTTTCTTTTAAACCTTTCTTTTGTTCTGCTATCTTTGAGACCTATAGGTATTTTCCTTTTCCTGTGCATTTATAAGTCCAGTGTCCAAATTCCAAGTTGTTTCTGACATTGTACGTGTTGCTTATTTGCTTCATTACACTTGTCTCTGGGCTATGAGCCGAAGCATGGGAGTTGCCATTATAGTGAAAAAAAAATTTTTAAATAATACTTTTGCTGTCAACTCAGAACTTTTAACCTTCACTTGGATCTTAGGGAGGAGAGTTTCTGGTAAAATGTCCAGATTTCAGTTACAACTTTAGAAGAGAATCACTCTAGATGTAAAAGCATCTAGAAACAGAAAAGCCACATAAAATCTGAACCATCTCAATTTATGACTACATTAAGACGATAGACCCATATTCTAAGTGTGTATGAGGAAATAAAATCACCAAAGACTCTACATTCATTATACATAATGTTCATTTTCCATAAAACAAGACCAGATGACTTAAGCAAAATAAAATAAAAGGAAAAGAAAAACAGTACCACAGATGACACTGATATTGCAGTGACAAGACAGAAATGTTAAAATAACTATTATTAATTAATATGTTCATTAAAATAATAATAAAAGTATTTTTTCTAAATTACTAGAGTCTATAAAAAAGTAGAAATGGGCATAGGCTCATAGAAAGGTGCTGAACATCATTAATCATTAGAAAAGTGTAAATTACTGAAAGGGGAGAGTTCCCTTATTCCCTTTGCAGGGCTTGCAACAGGCCTTTGACTTGCTTCTTTGGTGCTCCACTGCTCAAACCCCCATGGGGAGCATGCAGACGGACAGGTGCAGAGGCCATAAAGAGTGCTTTTGGGCTCTGGACACATGGCAGGGTCTAGGACTCCCAAAGCCCAGAAAGTCTTCTAAGCTTCTGCTTAATTGCAAGGACAAGGGGCCAGTGTGACAGGCTGAGTTGTTGTCCAGTGTATTGGAAGAATCAGATCACATGTGGGCTGGAAATTGAGTATAAAGTTTTATTGAGTGGTGGAGGTGGCTCTCAGCAAGATGGATGGGGAGCCAGAAAGGGGTATGGAGTGGGAAAGTGCTCTTCCTCTGGAGTTGGGCTGCCCAGTGGTTGGACTCTTCTCCAACCACCACCAGCCAAACTCCTCTTTGCATCTGCATAATTTCACTGATCTGTCAGCATCTGCGTGTCTGCTGATGTGTTTCTCTTGACATTCAGTCATTTGTGTCTGTGTCTGCTTAAGGTCTCAGGTTTATATGGGCACAGGATCGGGGGTGTGGCAGGAAAGTAGAGTGGTCTTGGAAAATGTAACATTTTGGCTTGAAAACAGGAGTGCCTGTACTCACTTGGATTCATGGGCACAGGCCCAAGAATGGAGCCCTTACCAGGGAACCTGGTATGATAATTATAGTCCTTTGAGTCTTTCTCTTGGGTTATTCAAGAATTCTGAAGATGAGGTAGAAAGGGAGTGTCAACCAGATTCACAGCAATTGTGGATAGGACATAAAAAGTGTAATTTAAAAGATCAGAGACCATTGCTAATCTATAAAATAGAGTAGAGATGGTTGTACATAAAAAATGCTATTTCAAATTTTGCCAGATCTTGTTTATACTTTCTAATGCATAACTTCAGGGACCTCTATAAAGCTGATATTATTTCTAGTATATTTAAGAGTTCTCATAAACTTCTATTAAAGGTTTAAAGATCATTTTGTTCTACCAGGATGCAAACACTAGCTATACAGAGTTCAACTGGACAGTCCACGGTGGCAGAGGAAAATGAGGAATTCTCATTTAAAAAAAAAAAAGCTCAGGCTGTTGCATGTAGTAATGATAATAACAATCAATAAACAGTAGTAATAGCTACAACAATATAATAGCAATAGCAAGAAGAAGGATGAGAAGGAGAGAGAGGAGAAGAAAATAGAAATGTGTCTTGTGTATTAGGCGTACTGCTAAGCCTTTACATTAATTATCTCCTGTTATTCTCTATAATAAACTTATGGGAGGATAAATATTCATATCTGTTGTTAGTGGATCAAAACTGGAAGCTCAGAAAAATGTACTTATTTGCTTGAGGTCATACATGTAGTCAATTTTATACTTGACATTTGAACTGATGCTTATTTGCTGTCATAATTCACTTATTTAAAAAATTTTTCCTAATTTTGTATCATACACAATGAACAGTTTCCCAAATCATAGCTATTTATTCATACAATTTTAATGCCAATATTCATAGAGTTTTAGGGATAATAACTTTTTTTATGGCATAAAAACTACTACTTCTCCAACAATTAGTTTCTTCTGAAGCTACATTGTAAAACATTTTTGTAAGTTCGACAAACTAGTGAGGACTTGTGAGTTATAGCAGAGAAAGTCAATGTTTCTCTGTTTTCTCTCTTTCATTATCATGCTATTAGAATCCTTGATTTAAGTTAGTTTTCTGGGAAGCAGATAAGAAGATGGAATTATTCATGCAAAAAAATATTGAGGTGAAGAGCCTGTGAAGAATAAAGTGGAGAGAGATCATGAGAAGGCTGAGCGAGGCTTCAATTGGGGATTCAGAATGATAATTAGGAAATGAGAAAGTGGGGGAAGGAAGATCTTCAGAGTACAGTTCAGCAGTAAAACACTTATCAGAGTGATCAAAAATGTCTGTTAGAAGCCAGTCACTGTGGCTCATGCCTGTAATCCCAGCATTTTGGGAGGCCAAGGCAAGTGGATCCCTTGAGGCCAG
The DNA here is from genome assembly GCF_049354715.1 of Callithrix jacchus. Lineage (NCBI taxonomy): Eukaryota > Metazoa > Chordata > Mammalia > Primates > Cebidae > Callithrix > Callithrix jacchus. Next base: position 175,403,227 of record NC_133503.1, on the reverse strand, counting down.
AAGTTCTAGAACAGCTTGGCCAACGTGGTGAAATCCTGTCTCTGTTAAAAATACAAAAAAAAAAAAAAAGAAGGAAAAGAAAAGACAGAAAAAAAATTAGCTGGGCAAGGTGGCGCATACCTATAATCTTAACTACTCAGGAGGCTGAGGCAGGAAGATTGGGGTTGAGGTCGCAGTGAGCCGAGATCTCACCACTGTACTCCAGCTTGGGCGACAGGATTGTGACGCAATTTCAAAAAAAAAAAAGATATCTGTTAGAGAAATTGGCTGGAATGGCTGCCTAAAGTTTGTATACCTAACTCAGTTGTCTGTGGATCTAGGTATGTTTATATATTACTAAGATTAAGTTGTTGAGATATGCTGTGAAATTATGTGCTCAATACTTATCCTTACCCTTTAACTTCCTCCTCCATTTCTAACTTGGACCACATTTACAGTAGCAAGCCAGCTTGAGTGGTGCTTAGGGGAGTGAATAAAGAGGATAAAAAGAGCCAGAGTCCCTGGATAACTTCCCGAAGTGTCATCACACCAGCCCAGTTAGAGGCAAAAAAGAAATGTCTAAACTCATTTTTTTAAATGTTATTATAAAACTCTTTACACACACAGATGTATTTCAACCTTAACTAATAAGCCTAACCATTTTTAGAGAAGAACTATAATTTTGCTGAGGCAGTAATGCTTAAGGTAGACCAGAAAAAGAGATTTTTAAAAGTAACTTAGTCTGTATGAAAAAACTGTGACAACACAAATATGTTTCAACATTGGCCTGGATGTTGCTGTCTTAATGGAAAGAAAAACAAAGTTAAATACTTTGTCAAAATGAAACCAACAGGATTTGCTAACATGATGAAAGAGAAGAAAAATTAATGAATGGTAAAGATCTTGAAATTGTTGATTGGGTGAATGATGATACCATTAAACCAAACACAAAGCATGGAGATGGGTCAGGACTATTGGGAAGAAAATGATGAGTTTCGTTTTTGTTGAATTAGATTGAATTGCTGATGAAACATTTAAACTTGGTTGCCCCATGTAAGGAGAAGATTGAATCTGCTCAGCAAGTGAAACAGATTCTTTATGAGCATAATATCTTTTCCTCTAAAACTTTCCTAAACCATTAGAGGAAGTTGTGCATATAAAATAAAGTCGTAATATAGTATTTAGGCTTTCCATTTGTAATGGATGATGCTGTTTTGTTTGTTTTGTTTTTGTTTTACATTTATCACATATGGAAAGTATCTTTAGGTAGTAAAATAACATTTTGTGTATTCTGTACATTTTCTGGTTTAACCATTATAAATCAAGTGTTAGAGTAAAAGCATGACATTCTTTCTTTCATATTATATCTGTATCCAGAGAGGCCTAATTCCTTTATACCTTCTTCTCATGTGCTTACCTGTTACGAATGTAGGGAAAATTCTAGGTAAGGCAAAAATTCTACATTTTCTCTTATTTAGTCTTACTTTTAAAACAATCTATTATAAAATATTTTAAAAATTAAAAAGAATTAATTTTCATAAAATATTATGAATGCTTTTGATCTAAAAATCAATTTGCATTTCATATTACAAAAACAACGTTCACTTTTTTTTTTACATTTTTGATTTTATATCACAGAGCAGTGAGACATGTGATGGTAAATTGGAGTTGCCTGATGATAAATCTCAGCATGATTTCAGTTTATATTTATAGATATAAATTTTTCCACTAATTAAAAGATGATATTGAGCACCTCTATTCATTATTTAACCTCCTCCATTTTAGTCATTGTCATTTTTTCATCTTTGTAGTTGTTACTGTTGTTGCGATTTTTACTCCAGGTGGAATTAAATAGGAGTAGGTAAAGCATGTCTTTTGGTGATTGATACAGGAATTTCCTGACAGCTCAGAACATATTTAGTAATTACACCATTCAGACCTGAATATTGCATTATCTCAAACTGCCTGGAATGAAAACTATTTATCTAACTTGCTGCAAGAAGTTCATCTTCACCTTAAAGTGATCACTTTTCTTCCTAAATTGCATTATCTAATAGTAAAAGTCCAGGGGCCCTTCATCTCTGGTCTTTTTCTATTCTGTTCATTTTTATTATATTTGGCCATTGAATAGCTGAAGGGGAAGGTAGGCAATGTTTTGTGCCTGCATTGTTTATCTGACTGTCTGTCAGTGCAATAGAGATTTAGGTTGTGTAATTTGATACAAAAGTGCAAGACAAGTTAAGCAATACGATTTCAGAGTGTCTCAACCAAAGTTATACCTGTCCTACATAATTAAATTCTCCAAGACACATTTAATAATGAAGGAAAGACAGTAAAAAAAAAAATTCTACAATCCAAAGAAATTTGTTTCCATCTTTACTTTGCTGAATCTTTAATCATCAAATCAACTGTATATATTTCCCAGGTTCATAAAATAGACACATTGGGAGTGCATATTATTCTTTGTACTATAGATGACATTAATGTTTAAAGCAAATTCACCTTAAAAACCTTAAAGAACTTTTGAGAAACTTTATTTTAGTGTTTAGGAATCCAAATATTGCAAATTTTTTATGTAGGTGAATAAGGCATAACAAATTTAATATGTTGATGCATTTTAATTTACCCATATGCTCTTGTATTGTAACGAATTATTTGCTCATTAAATATTTCTTTTTTAAATTGTCAGTAGAATACTTAGTAACTTTTTAATTTTTACATGTGTGATATATTCTCAAGCTGCCGTTTCTATTATAAAATTTCTTCTTGGGAGTATAATATATGATTCAAATAAGAGTTTTCCTTAAGTTTAAAAATAATATGAGTAACTATAAAAATATATTGACTTGTACCCATCAAAACAGGATATAAATATTAAATGGGATATATATTTCCTGAATAATAACATAGGCATAAAAACACACATTCTATAGTAATGTATAATGTTTCATTAATCTTTTTAACTTCATGAATTCCAAATTTTTAAACATTTCTTTTATCATCTCCTTCAATCATGATTTATCTACAGCACCTTTTTATGTTTAGAATGCCAAGGCACACAGGTATCCCCCAGAGGCTGCAAAAGTGGCCTTTTCTACTACAGCTTCCTGAAAGAAATACCGAATTGCTGACACTTTAATCTTAGCCCAGTGAGATCCATGTTAGACTTCTGGCTACCAGAATTGTAGGTTGATAAATCTGTGTTGATTTAAGCACTTTTTATAGTAAATTACTTTAGCTATAAATGGCAAGGAGGAGACAGTCACTGAAGGATAAAATAGAAGGGAATTTCAGGTCTTAATATGTAAAAATGACTTGAACTGAATCAAATGTTTTGTAAATGTGCTACTGTTTTAAAATAGAAAATTTATTTCTAAAATTTCAAATGACAAAACAAGTTTTTGTGAATGTTTTAGAGTTTTTACTATGAAGATACCCTGAGGTTTTATTCTGTTTTATAGGCCTCATTTATATATTTACTCATTTATTCAAAAACATAGGTATTTCACAAATAAAGACATAGATATCACAAATTTGATTTATAAAAGTTTACTGTGTTTTCTCTGCTACACAATATTTTGAAAAACAGGTATTTCTATCCTTTTCTTGTGGTACACGCAATCGTGACTTCTCTCTTCTCTCTCCCTTTTTTCTTTGTGATTAGAATTTTTTATTATGCTTTAAGTTCTGGGACACATGTGCAGAATGTGCCGGTTTGTTCCATAGGTATACAGGTGCCATGATTGTTTGCTGCACCCATCAACCCATTATTCACATTAGGTACTTCTCCTGTTGCTATCCCTCCCCTAGCCCTCCACCTCACAACAAGCCATGGTGTCTGATGTTCCCATCCCTGTGTCCATGTGTTCTCATTGTTCAACTTCCACTATGAGTGAGAACATGCAGTGTTTGGGTTTCTGTTCTTGTGTTAGTTTGCTGAGAATAATGCTCTCCAGCTTCATCTGTTTCCCTGAGAAAAACATGAGCTCATATTTTTTTATGGCTGCCTACTATTCCATGTTGTATATGTGCCACATGTTATTTTATCCAGTCTATCATTGATGGGCATTTGGGTTGGTTCCAAGTCTGCTATTGTGAATAGTGCTGCAATAAACATAAATGTGTGTTTGTGTGCCTTTGTAGTAGAGTAATTTATAATCATTTGAGTATATGCCCAGTAATGGGATTGCTGGGTCAAATGGTATTTCTGGTTCCAGATTCTTGAGAAATCTCCACACTGTCTTCCACAATGGTTGAACCAATTTACACTCCCACCAATGGTGTAAAAGCATTCCCATATCTCCACATAAGCCTCAAAGTCTGTAGTTTCCTGACATTTTAGTGATTGCCATTCTAACTGGCATGAGATGGTATCTCATTGTGGTTTTAATTTGCAATGGTCTAATGACCAGTGATGATGAGCTTTTTTTTCATATATTTGTTGACCCCATAAATGTCTTCTTTTGAGAAGTATCTGTTTATATCCATCACTCACATTTTGATGGGGTTGTTTTTTTTCTTGTCAATTTGTTTTAAGTTCCTTGTAGATTCTGGATATTAGCCCTTTGTCAGATGGATAGATTGCAAAAATTTTCTCCCATTCTGTAGGTTGACTGTTCATTCTGATAATAGTTTCTTTTGCTGTTCAGAAGCTAAGTTTATTTAGATTCCATTTGTCAATTTTGGTTTTTGTTGCCATTGCTTTTGGTATTTTAGCCATGAAGACTGCCCATGACTATGTCCTGAATGGTATTTCCCCAATTTTGTTCTAGGATTTTTAATGTTTTAGGTCTTATGTTTAAGTCTTTAATCCATCTGGAGTTAATTTTTGTATAGGTATAAGGAAGGAGTCCAGTTTCAGTTTTCTGCATATGGCTAGCCAGTTTTCCCAACACCATTTATTTCCCAGCAGGAAATGTTTCCCCATTGCTTGTTTTTGTCAGGTTTGTCAAAAATACAGTCACTGTAAATGTGTGCTGTTATTTCTGAGGCTTCTGTTCTGTTTCATTGGTCTATGTATCTGTTTTGGTACCAGTACCATGCTGTTTTGGTTGCTGTAATCTTGTAGTATAGTTTGAAGTCAGGTAGCGTGATGTCTCCAACTTTGTTCTTTTTGGTTAGGATTGTCTTGTCTATATGAGTTTTTTTTTAATATGAAATTTAAAATAATTTTTTCTAATTCTGTGAAGAAAGTCAATGGTGGCTTGATGAGGATAGCATTAAATCTGTAAATTGCTTTGGGCATTATGGCCATTTTCATGATATTGATTTATTCTTTCCATGAGCTTGGAATATTTTTGCATTTGTTTTTGTTCTTTCTTATTTCCTTGAACAGTGGTTTGTAGTTCTCCTTGAAGAGGTCCTTCATGTCCTGTATTCCTAGGTATTTTATTCTCTTTGTAGCAATTGTGAATGGAAGTTCATTCATGGTTTGGCTCTTTGTTTGTCTTTTATTGGTATTTAGGAATGCTTGTGATTTTTGCACATTGATTTTGTATTTTAAGACTTTGCTGAAGTTGGTTATCTGCTTAAGGAGATTTGGGGCTACGATGATGAGATTTTCTAAATATACAATCATGTTATCTGCTAGGAGAGACAATTTGACTTCCTCTCTTTCTGTTTGATTATGCTTCATTTCTTTCTCTAGCCTGATTTCCCTGGCCAGAATTTCCAACTATGTTGAATAGGAGAAGTGAGAGAGGGCATCCTTGTCTTGTGCTAGTTTTCAAAGGGAATACTTTCAGTTTTTTTCCCATCCAGTATGTTATCGGCTGCCAGAGAAAGCAAGAAGGATCTAAAATGAATACCCTAACATCACAATTAATAGAACTAGAGAGCAAGAGCAAAGAAATTCAAAAGCTAGCAGAATAGAAGAAATAATTAAGAGTAGAATTGAAGAAGATTGAGACATAAAAATTACTTCAAAAAAATCATTGAAACCAGGAGCTGGTTTTTTGACAAGATTAACAAAATAGATAGACCACTAGCCAGACTATCTATTTTGAAAAGAGAGACGAATAAAATAGATACAATAAAAAACGTTAAAGGGGAGATCATTACTGACCCCACAGAAATACAAACTGCAATCAGAGAATACTATAAACACCTCTATGCAAATAAACTAGAAAATTTAGAAGAAATAGATACATTCCTGGACACATACAACTTCACAAGACTAAACCAGAATGAAGTCAAATCCCTGAGTAGACCAATAACAAGGTCTGAAGTTGAGGCAGTAATTAATAACCTACCAAACAAGAAAAGCCTAGGACCAGACAGATTCACAGCCAAATTCTACCAGAGGTACAAAGAAGAGCTGGTACCATTTCTTCTGAAACTTTTCCAAACAAGAGAAACAGAGGGGCTCCTCCTTAACTCATTTTATGAGGCCAGCATCATCCTGATACCAAAACCTGGGAGAGACATGATAAGAAAAGGAAATTTCAGGCCAATATCTCTGATGAACCTGGATGTGAAAATCCTCAATAAAATGCTGGCAAACTGAATCCAGCAGCACATCAAAAAGCTTATAAACCACAATCGAGGTAGCTTCATCCCTGGGATGCAAGGCTGGTTCAACACATGCATATCAATAAATGTAATTCATCACATAAACAGAATCAATGACAAAAAACACATGATTTTCTCAATAGATGAAGAAAAGGCCTTAGATAAAATTTAACACCCCTTCAAGCTAAAACTCTCAGTAAACTAGGTATTGATGGAACATATCTTAAAAATACTAAGAGCTATTTGTCACAAACCCACAGTGACTTCTCTCTTTGACTCATAGAGACAAATTCCAAATATCTTCCTTCCTAGAATGTAGAATAGGATGTCTGCCTTGATGTGGCAGTATAACCTGATTGTTACAACTCTGGGATAAATGACTTTACATCTACAATTAGCACCAAGATAATTGACAATGATGTTAATTGTCAAAATTATGCACAAATAACTTTAGATTTCATTTTTGGGATATTGAGAAACAGAAAAAAAAAGACAAAGGCCTTGGAGTATCATGGGCTAGAAAGATAGAATACTGTCTATAAATACCTTCCTTTTCAAGATCAAGGAATCATTGTCACATGACAAAAGACCTAGAGTTTGGTTTAATAAGGTAAGGATTTTCAAGGATGTCTCAAAATAAATATCTTGAGGTAATTCAAAAACTTTTTAACATTGTAAGCTGTGAATTAGAAGTTAAAGCAGCATAGGATATTGAAGAATTATATAATATTAGGGTGAAAAGTGGAGAATATGCTATAAGAAGAAACAACATAAAAAGCTGAGACTAAAATATGGGGTGGAGGCACAGCATGTAAGACTGATCTTTGACATTTTATACAGTACAATACTAATATCTAATTTCAAAACTATATGAATGTGACTTTCATTTAGACAAATGGGACCTAATTAAACTCCAGAGCTTCTGCACAGCAAAAGAAACAATTATTAGAATGAATCAGCAACCAATAGATGGGAAAAATTTTTGCAATCTACCCATTTGACAAAGGGCTAATATACAGAATCTAAAAAGAATTAAAACAGATTTACAAGAGAAAAATGAACCCATTCAAAAGTGGGTGAAGGATATGAACAGACACTTCAAAAGAAGACATATATGAGGCCAACAAAGATATGAAAAAATGCTCATCATCACTGGTCATTAGAGAAATGCAAATCAAAACCATATTGAGATACCATCTCATACCAGTTAGAATGGTGATTATTAAAAAATCTGGAGACAACAGATGCTGGAGAGTATGTGGAGAAATAGGAACACTTTTACACTGTTGATGGGAGTGTAAATTAGTTCAACCATTGTAAATGACAGTGTGCTGATTCCTCAAGGACCTGGAAATAGAAATTCCATTTGACCCAGCAATCCGATTATAAAGTGCTTCATTATAAGGACATATGCACAAGAATGTTCATTGCAGCACTGTTTACAATAGCAAAGACTTGGAACCAACCCAAATGCCCATCAATGATAGACTAGACAGTGAAAATGTGGCACACATACACCGTGGAATAATATGCACCCATAAAAAATGATGAGTTCACGTCCTTTGTAGGGACATGAATGAACCTGGAAACCATCATTCTCAGCAAACTGACACAAGAACAGAAAATCAAACACTGCATGTTCTCACTCATAGGCGGGTGTTGAACAATGAGAACACGGACACAGGGAGGTGAGCATAACACACTAAAATGCAATAAAATGTATATTTAGAAAAAAATATTTTTTAAGCTTTACTTTTTAAGTATTTTTATATTTCTAGATATTTTTATCTCCTAAAAGTGAAATTTCAGAGAAAAGGTATCAATGTTGACCAAAAGCAAATGTAAGAAAGCATAATATTTTTTTGTGTTCAATATATATACATTTGATTTAAAATAACTAGTGTGGCTACTTGTACATATACACTAATTGAACAGCATTGTCTTTAAAATAATTTCCTGACAGGACCATATTTCTGTGTGATGGCAAAGATCATTTATGGCTTTTTCTCTTCTCTCTAATTTTCCTTGAGGTCACATTTTGGTCTTGCTTTGCATTTCTTGCCATTACACTGCATTAATTGTTTTCTGTTTATTCTTATATTCTCCCTGAGATGTCAACAGTGATGTGGTCCTTCCAAGTAAACTCAACATAGACATAAAACAAAACACAATATAACCAACTGTTTCCATCATGGATCTCTGCTGTGCACTTTTTAAGCTCAACTGCCTAGAAAAATTACTTGTAGACTTCCCCAACTACTTTACGTTAAAACAGGAATTATCGTTATGTAATAAAACGATAGCAGAGTTTCACACAGCCCAAAATGTTGTTAGAGTTTGTATCAAATCAGTGAATAATTAAGGTGCATATCTAATGTAAATTATAAAATGTATTTATACTATTAGTATCTCTATGTATTAGGCCGTTTTTACACTGTTGATAAAGAGATACCTGACACTGGGTAATTTATAAAGAAAAAAAGGTCTAATGGATTCACAGTACCATGTGGCTGGGAAAGCCTCACCATCATGGCAGAAAGTGAAAGGCACGTCTTACATGATGGCAGACAAG